>NC_057814.1:592218566-592470034 GCF_018294505.1 Triticum aestivum | reverse complement strand
CTACCGTCGTTCTAAGCAAATAAGATGCAAAAACATGATAAACATCACATGCAATCAAATAGTGACATGATATGGCCAATATCATTATGCTCCTTTGATCTCCATCTTCGGGGCACCATGATCATCTTCATCACCGGCATGACACCATGATCTCCATCATCATGATCTCCATCATTGTGTCTTCATGAAGTCGTCACGCCAACGATTACTTCTACTTCTATGGCTAACACGTTTAGCAACAAAGTAAAGTAATTTACATGGCGTTATTCAATGACACGCAGGTCATACAAAATAATAAAGACAACTCCTATGGCTCCTGCCGGTTGTCATACTCATCGACATGCAAGTCGTGATTCCTATTACAAGAATATGATCAATCTCATACATCACATATATCATTCATCACATCTTCTGGCCATATCATATCACATAGCACTTGCTGCAAAAACAAGTTAGACGTCCTCTAATTGTTGTTGCAAGTTTTTACGTGGTTTGTAGGTTTCTAGCAAGAACGTTTCTTACCTACGTATGACCACAACGTGATTTGCCAATTTCTATTTACCCTTCATAAGGACCCTTTTCATCGAATCCGTTCCGACTAAAGTAGGAGAGACAGACACCCGCTAGCCACCTTATGCAACTAGTGCATGTCAGTCGGTGGAACCTGTCTCACATAAGTGTACGTGTAAGGTCGGTCCGGGCCGCTTCATCCTACAATGCCGCCGAAACAAGAAAAGACTAGTAGCGGCAAGAAGAATTGGCAAACTCAACGCCCACAACTGCTTTGTGTTCTACTCGTGCATAGTAACTACACATAGACCTGGCTCATGATGCCACTGTTGGTAATCGTAGCATAATTTAAAATTTTCCTACGCTCACCAAGATGCATCTATGGAGTCTACTAGCAACGAGGGGAAAGGAGTGCATCTACATACCCTTGTAGATCGCGAGCGGAAGCGTTCCAATGAACGTGGATGACGGAGTCGTACTCGCCGTGATCCAAATCACCGATGACCGAGTGCCGAACGGACGGCACCTCCGCGTTCAACACACGTACGGTGCAGCGACGTCTCCTCCTTCTTGATCCAGCAAGGGGGGGAGAGGTTGATGGAGATCCAACAGCACGACGGCGTGGTGGTGGATGTAGCGGGTCTCCGGCAGGGCTTCGCCAAGCTTCTGCGAGAGAGAGAGAGAGAGAGGTGTTGCAGGGGGGGAGGGAGGCGCCCAAGGCTGTAGGTTGCTGCCCTCCCTCCCCCCTTTATATAGGCCCCCTTGGGAGGGGGGGCCGGCCAAAACCCATCTAGGGTTGGGGGGGCGGCGGCCAAGGGGTGGAAAGGGGCGCCTTGCCCCCCAAGGCAAGGGGGAAGCTGCCCCCTAGGGTTCCCAACCCTAGGCGCATGGGGGGAGGCCCAAGGGGGGCGCCCCAGCCCACTAAGGGCTGGTTCCCTTCCACTTTCAGCCCACGGGGCCCTCCGGGACAGGTGGCCCCACCCGGTGGACCCCCGGGACCCTTCCGGTGGTCCCGGTACAATACCGGTAACCCCCGAAACTTTCCCGGTGGCCGAAACTTGACTTCCTATATATAATTCTTCACCTCCGGACCATTCCGGAACCTCTCGTGACGTCCGGGATCTCATCCGGGACTCCGAACAACTTTCGGGTTTCCGCATACATATATCTCTACAACCCTAGTGTCACCGGACCTTAAGTGTGTAGACCCTACGGGTTCGGGAGACATGCAGACATGACCGAGACGCCTCTCCGGTCAATAACCAACAACGGGATCTGGATACCCATGTTGGCTCCCACATGTTCCACGATGATCTCATCGGATGAACCACGGTGTCGAGGATTCAATCAATCCGTATGCAATTCCCTTTGTCAATCGGTATGTTACTTGCCCGAGATTCGATCGTCGGTATCCCAATACCTTGTTCAATCTCGTTACCGGCAAGTCTCTTTACTCGTACCGCAATGCATGATCCCGTGACTAACGCCTTAGTCACATTGAGCTCATTATGATGATGCATTACCGAGTGGGCCCAGAGATACCTCTCCGTCACCCGGAGTGACAAATCCCAGTCTCGATCCGTGCCAACCCAACAGACACTTTCGGAGATACCCGTAGTGCACCTTTATAGTCACCTAGTTACGTTGTGACGTTTGGCACACCCAAAGCACTCCTATGGTATCCGGGAGTTGCACGATCTCATGGTCTAAGGAAAAGATACTTGACATTGGAAAAGCTCTAGCAAACGAAACTACACGACCTTTTATGCTATGCTTAGGATTGGGTCTTGTCCATCACATCATTCTCCTAATGATGTGATCCCGTTATCAATGACATCCAATGTCCATAGTCAGGAAACCATGACTATCTGTTGATCAACGAGCTAGTCAACTAGAGGCTTACTAGGGACACTTTGTGGTCTATGTATTCACACATGTATTACGATTTCCGCACAATACAATTATAGCATGAACAATAGACGATTATCATGAACAAAGAAATATAATAATAACCTTTTATTATTGCCTCTAGGCTATATTTCCAACAATCTCCCACTTGCACTAGAGTCAATAATCTAGTTACATTGTGATGAATCGAACACCGCATATAGACAGATATAGTGGACTCATGTGGCAAAACTAGTTTAAAGGATTTTTGATGCACAAGTAGAGGTCATACTTAGTGCAAAATGAAGGCTAGCAAAAGATTGGGAAGCGACCAACCAAGAAACAAATAATATCATAAGCAAGAATTAAGCATAATTAACACCAATATTCTTACTAGAGCACAATTACTTATCAACATAACTCACATATCACATCATCATATCTCAAAACTATTACTAAGAATCAAGTTTATTTTGTCCAATGATCTTCATGGCATTTTCTTTTACTTTATCCTTCTTGGATATCTATCACTTTGGGGCTAATTTTCATGTGTTGCTTTTCATAAGCTCAAACAAATATAAGTGAAGATCATGAGCATAACAAATTTTCTTTATCTCAAAATAATTTAAGTGAAGCAAGAGAGAATTTCTTCAAAATTTTACTAACTCTCAAATAAATATAAGTGAAGCAAGAGAGCATTTCTTCAAAAATAACAAAGCACACCGTGCTAAAAAAGATATAAGTGAAGCACTAGAGCAAGTCCTAGCTCATAAAAGATTTAAGTGAAGCATAGAGAGCAATTCTAACAAGTTATGATATAATTTTGGCTCTCACAAAGCTTAGCTAGCACCATACCAGTAGTAGGAGATACCATAGTGACTTGGCTTTGGGGTGGTTTCTCCGTGGACAATGCCACCTTAAATCGTTAAGGTGTGTCCAGCAAGGATTGATGACTTAAAACACAAAATAAAACAAGCATAGACACATATCATACTAGACGCTCCAAGCAAAACAAATATCATGTAACGAATAAAAATATAGTCTCGAGTA
This sequence comes from Triticum aestivum, assembly GCF_018294505.1. Classification (NCBI taxonomy): domain Eukaryota; kingdom Viridiplantae; phylum Streptophyta; class Magnoliopsida; order Poales; family Poaceae; genus Triticum; species Triticum aestivum. The sequence goes on along the minus strand of NC_057814.1, from coordinate 592,466,587 downwards.
AAATACCGATAGTTGTTGGAAGAAAGCGGGGATGCCACTCGGGGGCATCCCCAAGCTTAGTTGGTTGCTCATTCTTGGATAATAGCTTGGGATGCCGGGGCATCCCCAAGCTTAGGCTCTTATATCCATCCTTCATCCATCGTAAGATAACCAAAAATTTGAAAACTCCAATCACACAAAACTCAACAAAACCTTCGTGAGATCCGTTAGTGTAAGAAAAATAAACCACTACTATAAGTGTTGTATCAAACCAATTCTGGTTTTGTTTTTGTATTATATCTACTGTATTCCATAGAGCCATCAAAATAAGCACACAACACAAAGAAAACAGAATCTGTCAAAACAGAACAGTCTGTAGCAATCTGAATTAAACGAACACTTATGGAACTCCGAAAATTCTACCAAAATAGGACGACCAGGGAAATTTGTATATTAATCTTCTTCAAAAAGAATCAGGGCTAAACCTATTTCTGAATAAAAATGAGAATTAATTTCGTGAGCACAAAGTTTCTGTCTTTTTCAGCAAGATCAAACAACTATCACCCAAGAAAATCCTATTGGTTCTACTTGCCACAAACACTAATTAAAACATAAAAAACACAATCATAGCAGTAGCATAATTGTTCTAACACTCAAGAACAGAAAGCAATAAGAAAAAATAATTTTTATTCATTGGGTTGCCTCCCAACAAGCGCTATAGTTTTACGCCCTTAGCTAGGCATAAAGCAAGGATCTAAGTTTTGTCGTCTTTGGTTCGAGATCCATAAGATGCCCTGATGATTGATTCATAAGGGAGCTTAATTCTAGTTCTAGGAAAATGTTCCATACCCTTCCTCAAAGGAAATTGGAACTTAATATTGTCTTCTTTCATATCAATCACGACACCGATAGTGCGTAAAAACGGTCTACCAAGAATAATAGGACAAGACGGATTGCAATAAATATCAATAACAATAAAATCTATGGGCACATAATTCCTATTTGCAAGAATAAGAACATCATTAATTCTTCCCATAGGCTTTTTAATAGTAGAATCCGCCAAATGCAAATTCAAAGAACATTCTTCAAGATTGGTAAAACCAAGCACATCACATAAAGATTTCGGAATTGTAAAAACACTAGCACCCAAGTCACACAAAGCAAAACAATCATAATTTTTAATCTTGACTTTGATAGTAGGTTCCCACTCACCATGCAATTTTCTAGGAATTGATACTTCTAATTCCAACTTTTCTTCCAAAGCTTTCATCATAGCATCAACAATATGTTTAGTAAAAGCTTTGTTTTGTTCATAAGCATGGGGTGAATTTATCATGGATTGCAACAAAGAAATACAATCAATCAAAGAGCAACTATCATAATTAAAGTCTTTGTAATCCAAAAGAGTGGGCACATCACTAGCTAATATTTTGACCTCTCCAAACCCACTTTTATGAATTTTCTCAACAAGATTTTCACCCTCCGAAATATTGGGACGCCTTCTACCTAAAGTTGACTCTTCTCCAGTCCCTTTTTCATCATTCTTAACTTTACTAAACAAGGAATCAATAGAAGAAACACCAATTATTTTAAGATCTTCATCATGTTTGCAAGAATAATCACTAGCTAGCAAAAGCTTTCTCTAAAAAATTTCTTTTAGCTCTAAGCATAGCAGTTCTTTTCTTACGTTCATCCATAGAAACATAAAGAGCTTTAATTGATTAATCTACTTTAGGAACAAAAAAAATTTCATCTTGAGATTTTCCACATCATGAGCAATTCTATCAACATTTCTAGACAAATCATCAATCTTATTCAACTTTTCTTCTATGGAAGTGTTGAAAACTTTTTGTGTGTTGATAAATTCTTTATATTATTCTCAAGATCAGAGGTGTTCCTATTATTATTGTAAGATTGATTTCCATAGGAATTACCATAATTGTTAGAGGAATTACCAGGAAAAGGCCTAGGATTGAAATTACCTCTATAAGCATTATTGTTGAAATTATTTCTAGAGATAAAATTCACATCAATAGCATCACTATTTTGCTCAATCAAAGTAGACAAAGGCATATCATTAAAATCAATAGGAGCACTTTTACTAGCAAACAATTTCATAAGAGCATCAACTTTATCACTCAAAGAAGAAATTTCTTCAACTGAATTAACTTTTTTACTAGTAGGACCTCTTTCGTATGCCATTGTGAATAATTTGCCATGATATTATCAAGCAATTTGGTGGCTTCTCCCAAAGTAATTTCCATAAAAGTACCACCCGCGGCGGAATCTAAAAGATTACGAGAAACAAAATTCAATCCCGCATAAAAAATTTGTATGATCATCCAAAGATTTAACCCATGAGTTGGGCAATTCCTTAGCATCATTTTCATCCATTACTAAGATTGCGCAACATGCTCATGTTCAAGTTGCTTGAAATTCATGATCTGGGTTCTAAGGGAAATAATTTTTGCGGGAGGAAAATACTTAGTGATAAAAGAATCTTTGCACATGTTCCAAGAATCGATACTATTGCGAGGCAAAGAAGAGAACCAATTTTTTGCAGAATCACGCAAAGAGAACGGAAATAATTTCATCTTGACCACATCAATGTCCACATATTTTTCCTTTTGCATATCACATAATTCCACGAAGGTATTAAGATGGGACGCGGCATCCTCATTAGGAGTACCGGAAAATTGGTCTTTCATAACAAGATTCAGCAAAGTGGTATTAATATCACAAGTCTCCGCACTAGTGGCGGGAGGAGCAAGTGGAGTGCCAATAAAATCATTGTTGTTGGTATTTGAGAAATCACATAACTTGGTGTTCTCTTGAGTCATGATGACCACACAACAAGATTGCAATAAAAAACAGATCCGGCAAGAAAACGGCGACCGGAAAAAGAGAGGCGAAAAAAACGGCAAATTTTTGTGAAGTGGGGGAGAGGAAAATGAGAGGAAAATGGCTAATAATGTAAATTGCAAGGAGATGAGATTTGTGATTAGGAACCTGGTATATGTTGAAGATACCCCCCCCAGCAACGGTGCCAGAAATTCTCCTTGATGGTAGCTGCAACTACGTCGGTATTTCCTCGGAGAGGGAGGGATGATGTAGCACAGCGACGGTAGGTATTTGCCTCAGTTATGAAACCAAGGTATCGAACCAGTAGGAGGACCAAGCAGCACAACGTAAACAACACCTGCATAGAAACAACAACACCTCGCAACCCGACAAGTTAAAGGGATTGTCAATCCCTTCCGGGGTACGACGCCTCAAGATAGGCAAGCAGACGTGAGGTAAATTGTAGTACATTGATAGATCGAACGCCAAATAAAATAAATAAAGATAAAACACAGCAAGGTATTTTTGTATTTTTTGGTTTAATAGATCTGAATAAAAATGCAAAGGAAAAATAGATCGCAAGGCAAATATATGAGGAAGAAGACCTGGGGGCCGTAGGTTTCACTAGTGGCTTCTCTCGAGAAAAATAGCAAATGGTGGGTAAACAAATTACTGTTGGGCAATTGATAGAACTTCAAATAATTATGACGATATCCAGGCAATGATCATTACATAGGCATCACATCCAAGATTAGTAGACTGACTCCTGCCTCCATCTACTACTATTACTCCACACATCGACCGCTATCCAGCATGCATCCAGTGTATTAAGTTCATGAAAAAACGGAGTAATGCAATAAGAACGATGACATGATGTAGACAAGATCCGTTTATCTATATGGCGGTAGATATAGATCTCATCTTTTTATCCTTAGTAGCAACGATACATACGTGTCGGTTCCCTTTCTGTCACTGGGATCGAGCACCGTAAGATCGAACCCACTACCGGGCACCTCTTCCCATTGCAAGATAAATAGATCAAGTTGGCCAAACAAAACCCAAATATCGGAGAAGAAATATGAGGCTATAAGAGATCATGCATATAAGAGATCCATGAAACTCAAATAACTTTCATGGATATAAAAAGATATGACTGATCATAAACTCGAAGTTCATCAGATCCCAACAAACACACCGCAAAAAGAGTTACATCATATGGATCTCCAAGAGACCATTGTATTGAGAATTCAGCGAGAGAGAGAAAGCCATCCAGCTACTAACTACGGACCCGAAGGTCTACAAAGGACTACTCACGCATCATTGGAGAGGCACCAATGGAAGTGGTGAACCCCTCCGTGATGGTGTCTAGATTGGACCTGGTGGTTCTGGACTCTGCGACGGCTGGATGAATATTTCGTCGACTCCCCTAGGGTTCTGGTATTTTTGGGATATTATTGAGCAAAGAGGCTGTCCGGGGGGGGGGGCACCCGAGGTGGGCACAACCCACCAGGGTACGCTTGGGCCTCCTGGCACGCCCTGGTGGATTGTGCCCCCCTCGGGGCACCCCCAGCTGCAACCAGGGCCCATTGCCTTCCTTCTGGCCCATAAAAAATCATCGTGAAGTTTCGTGGCATTTGGACTCCATTTGATATTGATTTCCTGGGATGTAAAAAATATTGAAAAAACAACAACTGGCACTTGGCACTATGTTAATAGGTTAGTACCAAAACTGATATAAAATGACTATAAAATGATTATAAAACATCCAAGATTGATAATAAAACAGCATGTAACAATCAAAAATTATAGATACGTTGGAGACGTATCAGGGGACAGAAGAAGTTTCCCCCCGAGGTGAAAACAGTGAACATGATATATGTCCCACATATCCCAAAGAGGGAGCGCAAGCGTGCACTAAAGGATGTCTACGCCGTAGAGCCTGTCGCCTCAAAATTCAACCCATGGTCGGCTTGTCCGATCACCTTCGATCGCAGGGACCACCCGAACAGTATCCGTCATGGAGGTTCGGCACTGGTACTTGATCCCATCATCGAAGGATACCATCTCACTAGAGTCCTTATGGACGGCGGCAGCAGTCTGAACCTGATCTATGAGGACACTGTCCGTAAGATGGGCATTGACCCGTCAAGAATTTAGTCTAGCAATACTACCTTGAGAGGAGTCACACCCGGCGTGGAGGCCCGTTGTACGGGCTCCTTGACATTGGAGGTAGTCTTCGGTTCTCTGAACAACTTCTGAAGCGCAGACTTGATCTTCGATATTGTCCCTTTCCGCAGTGGTTATCACGGATTGCTCGGACGAACTGCCTTCGCCCGCTTCAATGCAGTCCCTCATTATGCCTACCTAAATCTCAAAATGCCTGGACTGCGCTCCCTCTGTACTGAGGAGCACACTGCGGCCCTCGCAGCCGAGGTACAGAACGGCCTCATCAAGCCGAACAACACGTCGGCCATCAAGGCCCCTGACACTGCCAAGCGACTTCGGTCCACGTTACAACATGACAGCTCGGCAGGCCCTGAGATTGATTAGCAGTTCAGCCTCCGCCGATCGCCCCATAAGGTCACTGCATACGTACCGCGCATGCATAGTTACACACTCAAAATACCTTGGGCAACGTCAGAGGCATATTGCGGAAAAAGGTCTATAGTACGGCTTGACCCTATTTAGACCCTACACTTCTTTCTCTTTTTCCTTTTTCTTTACCTACAGGTTCATAAAAACCTGTCTAATCTGCGGTTGCACAGGGGCTACTCTCTACAGCTCCGCTTTACTATAGACGACCATGAACTTCTCCTCTCAAGGGACTTTCTAACCAAGGGGAAATGGCGCAGATGTGCAGCAGGGCAACACTAGGACCTTCAAGCCGCTACTTTTTCCAAGAGCCCTGTGTAAAACTTTCCCTTGTGTAAACTCTCGGCATGTAAAATGGCCTTGATATTAATGGCATTATCTGTAATAGCATGTTTTGACGTATTATACAAGATATAGAGGAAGCAGTTGATCACCACTTTCGTTTGGTACTGATTTCTTTTTATTTCATCTGCATTCCCTCCTTATTTCAGATTGCCACTCATGCTTTAGTCCGGTCTTAAACATCGGGGGCTGTATGCGGCTCTGCACGTCCTCAAGTCCGAACACCTATCGGGTACTCTTTGGCGTCTCGAATATTGCATTATATGCATTGGTCTCTAGTTGGGTTGCCTGGCTCCTGTGCGTACCACCTTACGTTCGCTCGTTCGGCTAAGGTCGTAAAGGGAGAACTGCTGCAATTGTATTTCTGGTTCGTCCGGTCAAATACCTCAGAAGAGAAAACCGAAAACTGACTGTCATGATTGGGCGAGAGCTCGTGAGCGATTCGGTGACTTAGTCCTATACTACAAATCATTCATGATTTATTCCGAGTTATATGAGGGGCTGGTCTTCGCCCAGCCGCGTGGCAAAGGCACCGTAGTTCGGATCGCCGTACACGTACAAGGGGCTAATATTCAGCCCCACTGTCAAACTCCTATGGCTAAGTGAAAGTGATAAAGCCGCATAGTATGATTGCCTAGTTCACCTCGGTACACCTCCTTCATGGACCAAGACATTGGATAAAGCGTGGTAACGCGCTAGGCCGAACACCCCCGTAGCATCTACGTGGGGGCCGAAGCCGACGACTGGCAAACTTTCAGAATTAAAACGGCCACTGATGACCCACAAGTATAGGGGATCAATTGTAGCTCTTTTTGATAGGTAAGAGTGTCGAACCCAACGAGGAGCACAAGGAAATGACAAGTGGTTTTCAGCAAGGTAATGTCTGCAAGTGCTGAAATTGTAAGTAGCAGAGTAGTTTGATAGCAAGATAATTTGTAAGGAGCAAGTAACGATAGTAGTAACAAAAGTGCAGCAAGGTAGCCCGATCCTTTTGTGGCAAAGGACAGGCAATAACGGTCTCTTATGATAAGCAAAGCATTCTTGAAGGTATACGGGAATTTCATCTAGTCACTTTCATCATGTTGGTTTAATTCGTGTTCGGTACTTTGATAAGTTGATATGTGGGTGGACCGGTGCTTAGGTGTTGTTCTTACTTGAAGAGACCTCCTACTTATGATTAACCCTCCTGCAAGCATCCGCAACTACGAGAAAAGTATTAAGAATAAATTCTAACCATAGCATTAAACTTACAGAATAGCGCATAAACTGGGGTTTAAGCTTCTGTCACTCTCGCAACCCATCATCTAATTGCTACTCCACAATGCATTCCCTTAGGCCCAAATATGGTGAAGTGTCATGTAGTCGACGTTCACATGACACCACTAAGGGAATCACAACATACATACTATCAAAATATCAAACACAAATCAAATTCACATGATTACTTGCAACATGATTTCTGCCGTGACCTGAAGAACAAAAGTAACTACTCACAAATGATAATCATGCTCAAGATCAGAGGGGTATTAAATAGCATACTGGATCTGAACATATAATCTTCCACCAAATAAACCATATAGTAATCAACTACAAGATGTAATCAACACTACTAGTCACCCACAAGTACCAATCTATAGTTCCGGTAACAAGATTGAACACAAGAGATGAACTAGTGTTTTAGAGGAGATGGTGATGTTGAAGATGTTGATGGAGATTGCCCTCCCCAAGATGGGAGAGTTGTTGGTGATGATGATGACAATGATTTCCCCCTCCGGGAGGGAAGTTCCCCTGGCAGAATCGCTTCGCAGGAGGGTAGTGCTCCTGCCCAAGTTCCGCCTCAAGACGGCGGCGCTCCGTCCCGAAAGTCCTCTCCTTATTTTTTCTAGGTCAAAATGACCTATATACCAGAAGATGGGCACTGGAGGTGGGCCTTGGTGAGCACAACCCACCAGGGCGCGCCTGGGCTCCCTGGCGCGCCCAGGTGGGTTGTGCCCACCTGGTGGGCCCCCTCCCGTAGTTATTTGCTCCAATAATTCTTAAATAATCCATAAAAAACTCCGAGAAGTTTCAGCTTGTTTAGAGTTGTGCAGCATAGGTAGCCTGACGTAGCTTTTCCAGGTCCAGATTTCCAGCTGCCGGAATTCTCCCTCTTTGTATATACCTTGCATATTATGAGAGAAAAGGCATTAGAATTACTCAAAAAAGCATTATTATGGATAAAAACATTATAAATAACAGTACGAAAACATGATACAAAATAGACGTATCAACTCTCCCAAGCTTAGACCTCGCTTGTCCTCAAGCGAAAACCGAAATCGAAAAACATGTCCACATGCTTTGAGAGAGAGGTGTCGATAAAAAGAAAATACGGACATAGAAGCATCATGTTGATTATTATAACATCAACAAAATTAAACATAAGACTTTTATCATAGAACTTTTATCGTAACCTTCTATCATATACTTCTCATGAATCAGTGACAATTCATCACACAAATGAAGTATAAAGCAAAAACTCTATCAAAAACCAACAGACTATGTTCTCAGTCAACTTTGCAACTACAATTCATCATCTTTTCAGGAAGGTTCGTGTATCGGAGCCTTTAGGCAAGTCCACATACTCAACCATCATATAGTATTCCATGATTGCTAACACTAACTTCATACACATGAGCAAAACGTTTCAATCGGACACAAAGAAAGATAGGGGCTTATAGTATCGCCTCCAAACATATTCATATCAAGGGTGATGTCAACAATAATAACTCATGCTATCTATATTCAACTGGACATATGTGCCAAGATCTTTCCTCACCACATGCTGCTTGCCAAAGGAGAAAAAAAGGATAGAAGGAAAACTTTGACTCTTTGCATAGAAGTAAATACATAAAAGTAAAAGATAGGCCCTTCAAAGAGGGAAGCAGAGGTTGCCATGCGCTTATTTGTTTGTATGCTCAACCCCTTAATGCAAAAGAACATCACGTTGCATTGCCCCTTATGATAGCGACCTTTATTATGCAGTCTGTCGCTTCTATCCTTCACCATCACAAGTTCGTACAACGCTCAATTTTCTCTTACACTAAATGATCTCACACTTTTAGAAGCAATTTTTATTGCCTTTTTGCACCGATGACAACTCACTTGAGGGATCTTGCTCAATCCCTAGGTAGGTATGGTGGACACTTGAAAGTAAGATTTGGGTTTAAGGGTTTTCTGGATGCACAAGTAGTATCTCTACTTAGTGCGGAATTTTTGGCTAGCAAAGATAGGGGGAAAGCACCACATGTTGAAGGATCTATGACAATATGACTTCTATGTGAATATAAACAAACTTAAACCATTAAGTTGTCTTCCTTGTCCAACGTCAACGATTTTGGCATATAATATATTGATGAGGGCTCACAATCACAAAAGATTTCTAGGATAGTATATTTATATGTGAATCTTCTCTTCCCTTATTAATTCTTTCATGAGTTGCATCATTGACTAATGCTATGTTTGTCAATCTCTAATAAAGATTTCTACTTATACTTTTCCTTATGTGGTATCATCACCTACCATAGAATTAGTATATGATCTTTTCTTTATTTATTTCCTTTCTCTTTTTCTTTCTTTATTTCTTTTCTTTTATTTGCAACATGAAAGTAAAGAAAGCAAAAACTCAAACTAAACTTTATTATATAACTTGCACACGATTACAAGGATAGATCACTAAGCAAACTCTCAAAGAAGAAATGATCAAATTAAACTTTTTATTCATCTAAAGCAAAAGATCGAACTAAACTAAGTAAAAGCAAAAAGATAGTGGGGTGCTACGATGCCGTGGACCTCCCCCAAGCTTGGAGGAAGCCAAGGGGAGTGCCCATACCCGATACTTAGTTCTCTTTTGGTGGTGAAGAAGATGATGGTGATGAAGGAGAGATCTTGTCCTCAGATTTCCATGGCAGTGGTCCACCATCATAAGAGGAGGAGTGAGTCTCACGGGTCCTGCAACTACCAGCCAAACTCATACCTTTGAACCATGCCTCATATTCAAAGACTTGGTTTTGGAGATCACAGATCTGGCTTTGGCGGAAGTTGATTTGCTCGTTGAGGGTGAAGACGATGTCCTTCATGGGCTTGCCATCCACCTTGAGATCACGGGAGAGGTCCGTGATCATAAGGTGATTAGCGTTGAGCCCACGCTCCACCATCCCCTTGCACCGGAAGATGTCTTGCTCCATAGCTTCAAGCCTGGCCTCCATGGTTCCCGTCCCCTTGGGACATGGCACATCGCGGAGGTGAAGCACCCCCTCATGCATCTGGATGACTTGAGGGTGTTGCACCACCTCCCGCAGATATGGGTTGATGACGTTCTTGAAGAACTTGTCCTTGGAGGAGCTTGAAGAGGCCATGATCGAAGGGATCTGACAGAAAACAGCAAGGAAAAGAGACCAGAGGATTTTCTCCGTGATATGGTGATTAACAGGTTCGAGAAGTATATATAGATTTTTTTATCTTGGAGGACAAGCATATGGTAGAAAAATGGAGTCCGGAAAGTATCCCAGGTGGGCACAACCCACCTGGGCGAGCCAGGCTTGCCTGGCGGCCTGGCGCGCCCTGGTGTCTTGTGCCCACCAGGGTCCGCTTCCTGGAAATTTCTTTATTTCCTAAATTTCTAAATATTCCAAAACTGATAAAAAATATTTTTGCGGATTTTTCGAAGTCCGTTTACTTACCGTATCGCGTACCTCCTTATTTTCACGATTCTGGAGTGTTTAGGAAGGACTCTTTTATGTGTTCTTCCGGTGTCAAAGTTTGAATAATATTACTTTCAACATTAATGGGCGTACCTGAGATATATTGCTTTATTCGTTGCCCATTGACAACCTTCGGGTTAGTACCTTCGGAGTTATTTATTTTGATGGCTCCAGGCCGATAAACCTCCTCGATAACATAGGGGCCTTCCCATTTTGAGAGGAGTTTTCCTGCAAAGAATCTAAAACGAGAGTTGTACAAAAGAACATATTCTACGACTTTAAACTCACGCTTTCGGATTCTTTTGTCATGCCATCTTTTAAATTTTTCTTTGAATAACTTTGCATTTTCATAAGCTTGGGTTCTCCATTCATCTAATGAGCTAATATCAAATAACCACTTTTCACCAACAAGTTTGAAATCATAATTGAGCTCTTTGATGGCCCAATATGCATTATGTTCTAACTCAAGAGGTAAATGACAAGCTTCTCCATAAACCATATTACAAGCAGGCATACCCATAGGATTTTTATATGTTGTCCTATAAGCCCAAAGTGCATCATCTAATTTCTTAGACCAATTTTCCTGGACCTATTAACAGTCTTTTGCAAATTTAATTTTATTTCTCTATTGCTAAGTTCAACTTGACCACTAGACTAAGGATGATAAGGCGATGCAATTCTATGGTTAACATCATACTTGGAAAGCATTTACAGAAAGCACCATGAATAAAGTGTGAACCACCATCAGTCATTAAATATCTAGGGACTCCAAACCTTGGGAAAATAACTTCCTTAAGCATTTTAATAGAGGTGTCGTGATCAACACTACTGGTTGGAATAGCTTCTACCATTTAGTAACATAATCAACATCAACCAAAATATGTGTATACCCACTAGAGGAAGGAAAAGGTCCCATGTAATCAAATACCCAAACATTAAATGGTTCAAGTGAATAATTCATAGGCATTTCTTGACGCTTACCGATATTACCTATTCTTTGACATTCATCACAAGATAAGACAAACTTACGGGCATCCTTGAAGAGAGTAGGCCAATAAAATCCAGATTGCAATACCTTGTGAGCAGTTCTATCTCCAGCATGATGCCCTCCATAAGCTTCAGAGTGACATTTCCATAGGATTTGTCCCTGTTCATTCTCAGGTACACAATGTCTAATAACACCATCCACTCCTTCTTTATAAAGATGTGGGTCATCCCAAAAGTAATGTCTTAAACCATAGAAGAATTTTTTTCTTTCGTTGGTATGTAAAGCTAGGTGGTAAATATTTAGCAACGATGTAATTAGCATAATCAGCATACCAAGGAGTATTATGAGCAACATTTATTGCAGCTAACTGCTCGTCAGGAAAACTATTATCAGTAGGTAGTGGTTATCACGCACATTTTCAAGCCTAGATAACTTATCAACTACTGGATTCTCAGCTCCTTTTCTATCAATGATATGTAAATCAAATTTTTGTAACAAGAGAACCCATCTAATAAGTCTAGGTTTAGCATCTTTCTTTTCCATAAGATATTTAATAGCAGCATGGTCTGTGTGAACAGTTACTTTTGAATCAACAATATAAGATCTAAATTTATCACAAGCAAACACCACTGCTAAGAATTCTTTTTCAGTACTAGCATAATTTCTTTGAGCACTGTCTAGAGGTTTACTAGCATAATGAATAGCGTAAATTTTCTTATCAACTCTTTGTCCTAGAACAACACCAACAACATAATCACAAGCATCACACATAATTTCAAAAGGCAAGTTCTAATCAGGTGGTTGAACAATAGGTGCAGAAATTAAGGCTTTCTTGAGTGTTTCAAAGGCTTCAAACAATCATCATCAAAAACAAAAAGGAATATCCTTTTGCAAAAGATTCGTGAGAGGCTAGAAATTTTAGAGAAGTCTTTAATAAATCTCCTATAGAAACCAGCATGACCTAAGAAACTATGAATACCTTTTATATCTTTAGGACATGGCATTTTCTCAATTGCATCAACCTTAGCTTGGTCCACTTCAATACCTCTTTCAGAAATTTTATGACACAAGACAATGCCTTCATTAACCATAAACTGGAACTTCTCCCAATTCAAGACAAGATTTGTTTGTTGACATCTCTGCAAAACTCGCTCAAGATTGCTTAAATAATCATCAAAAGACTTCCCATAAACAGAGAAGTCATCCATGAAAACCTCAACAATCTTTTCACAAAATTCTGAGAATATAGCAGTCATACATCTTTGAAAGGTAGCAGGTGCATTACATAAACCAAAACGCATACATCTATAAGCATAGGTTCCAAAAGGACAAGTAAAAGTGGTCTTTTCTTGATCAGGTTGAGAAACATGTATTTGTGAAAAACCAGAATATCCATCAAGGAAACAAAAATGTGTGTGCTTAGATAGTCTTTCAAGCATTTGATCAATAAAAGGCAGAGGGTAATGATCTTTTCTAGTTGCTTTATTTAATTTTCTAAAATCTATTATCATTCTATAACCTGTAACAATTCTTTGTGGAATAAGTTAATTCTGATCATTAGGAACAACAGTGATACCTCCTTTCTTAGGGACACAATGAACAGGACTTACCCATCTACTATCAGCTATAGTATAGATTATACCTCCTTCCAGAAGCTTTAAGATTTCCGTTCTTACCACTTCTTTAATTTTTGGATTTAGCCGACGTTGTTGATCAACAACGGGTTTAGCATCAAGAGTATATCCAATAGCAGCTTGGTGCTTCCTTAGAACTTTCAATAATCTTTCTTCTTCATGTTCTAAAAGGTTAGCACTGATAATAACATGATATATCTTCTTTTCATCAAGATAAGCATATTTCAAAGTGTCTGGCAACTGTTTTAATTCAAACACAGGATCACCTTTAGGTGGAGGAGGACCTCCTAGAGTTTCAATAGGCAAATTGTGTTTAAGTAGAGGACGTTGTTTGAAGAAGATCTTATCTATTTCATTTCTTTCACGCATATGAAAATCATTTTCATGGTCTAGCAAATATTGTTCTAAAGGATCAGTAGGTGGTACAACAATAGAAGCAAGACCAATTAATTCATCCTTACTAGGCAATTATTTTTCATGAAGCTTTCTACTAAACTTGAAATAATTAAACTCATGAGACTCATCACCAAAACTAACACCGACGGTTTGTTTCTTACAATCTATTTTAGCATTAACTATGTTCAAGAAAGGTCTACTAAAGATAATGGGACAAAAGTCATCTTGTGGGGAACCAAGAACAAGAAAATCAATAGGGTATTTTATTTTTCCACACAAGACTTCAACATCTTTAACAATCCCAATTGGTGATATAGTGCCTCTATTAACAACTTTAATAGTAACATCTCTGTCTTCTATTTTTGCGGGTGCTATGTCTTTCATAATTTCTTGATATAAGGTGTAAGGAATAGCACTCACACTAGCACGTATGTCACATAAACCATGATAACGGTGATCTCCTATTTCAACTGAGACAACGGGCATGCCAACAACCGGTCTATGTTTATCCTTTTTATCAGGTTTGGCAATTCTAGCAGCTTCTTCACGGAAGTAAATAACATGCCCATCAATATCTTCTTCCAAGAGATCTTTAACCATAGCAATACGAGGTTCTACTTTAATTTGTTCATCAGGTTTAGGTGTTCTAATATAGCTTTTGTTAACCATAGTTGAAACTTTAGCATGTTCCTTTATCCTAACAGGGAAAGGTGGTTTCTCAATATAAGTGGTAGGAACAACTGGATCAACATTGTAAAGTATAGTTTCTTCTTTAACTGGTATCGGTTCTTTAATTTCTTCTTTAATAGGTGGGTGATACTTAAACCACTTCTCTTTAGGGATATCAACATGAGTAGCAAATGATTCACAAAAGGAGGCTACTATCTCAGAGTCAAGTCCATATTTAGTGCTAAACTTTTGAAAAGCATTGGTATCCATAAAATATTTAACACAATCATATTTAATTTTGATACCTGACTCTTTACCTTCGTCGAGTTCCCAATTTTCAGAGTTGCGTTTAATTCTTTCCAAAAGATCCCACCGGAATTCAATAGTCTTCTTCATAAAAGAACCATCACAAGATGTATCAAGCATGGTTTGATCATTACGAGAAAGCCGAGCATAAAAATTCTGGATAGTAATTTCTCTTCAGAGCTCATGATTGGGGCATGAATATAACATTGACTTAAGCCTCCCCCAAGCTAGAGCGATACTTTATCCTTCATGAGGACAAAAATTATATATATAATTCCGATCACGATGAACTAGATGCATATGATAATTTTTTTGGTGGAACTCCAATTTCAAACGATTCCAATTCCATGATCCAATATCATCGCATAGCCTATACAATGCCAATGCTTTTCCCTTCAAATATAAAGGGAAAAACTTCTTCATAACTTCATCTCCGGGTAAACTTGCAAGCTTGATCAATCCACAAATTTGTTCTACATATATCAAGTGCATATCAGGATGTTCGGTTCCATCTCCTGCATAAGGATTAGCTAGCAGTTGTTCTATCATACCCGAAGAAATTTCATATTCAATATTTTCAGTAGGTGCATTAGGTTGAGGGGTAGCTAATTGTGGTTCCAATCGGGGTGAAGATACCCCGAACAAACCCCTCAAGGGATTGTTTTCCATAACAAGTGACAATAAATTTCAGCACACTATATAAATGTTTCCTTACCAAATTCCACTTACCAAAGGCGCTTCACTCCCTGGCAACGGCGCCAGAAAATAGCCTTGATGACCCACAAGTATAGGGGATCGATTGTAGCTCTTTTCGATAAGTAAGAGTGTCAAACCCAACGAGGAGCAGAAGGAAATGATAAGTGGTTTTCAGCAAGGTAATGTCTGCAAGTGTTGAAATTGTAAGTAGCAAAGTAGTTTGATAGCAGGATAATTTGTAACGAGCGAGTAACGATAGTAGTTACAAAAGTGCAGCAAGGTAGCCCAATCCTTTTGAGGCAAAGGACAGGCCAAAACGGTCTCTTATGATAAGCAAAGCGTTATTGATGGTACACGGGAATTTCATCTAGTCACTTTCATCATGTCGGTTTAATTCGTGTTCGGTACTTTGATAATTTGATATGTGGGCGGACCGGTGCTTAGGTGTTGTTCTTACTTGAACAGACCTCCTACTTATGATTAACCCTCCTGCAAGCATCCGTAACTACGAGGAAAGCATTAATAATAAACTCTAACCATAGCATTAAACTTTTGGATCCAATCAGTCCCTTACGGAATAGCGCATAAACTGGGGATTAAGCTTCTGTCACTCTCGCAACCCATCATCTAATTGCTACTCCACAATGCATTCCCTTAGGCCCAAATATGGTGAAGTGTCATGTAGTCGACGTTCACATGACACCACTAAAGGAATCACAACATACATACTATCAAAATATCGAACACATATCAATTTCAGGTGATTACTTGCAACATGATTTCTCCCATGACTTCAAGAACAAAAGTAACTACTCACAAATGATAATCATGCTCAAGATCAGAGGGGTATTAAATAGCATATTGGATCTAAACATATAATCTTGCTCCAAATAAACCATATAGTAATCAACTACAAGATGTAATCAACACTACTAGTCACCCACAAGTACCAATCTATAGTTCCCGTAACAAGATTGAACACAACAGATGAACTAGGGTTTGAGAGGAGATGGTGTTGTTGAAGATGTTGATGGAGATTTCCCTCCCCAAGATGGGAGAGTTGTTGGTGATGATGATGACGATGATTTCCCCCTCGGGGAGGGAAGTTCCCCCGGCGGAATCGCTCCGCCAGAGGGCAAAAGTGCTCTTGCCCTAGTTCCGCCTCGAGACAGCGGCGCTCCGTCCCGAAAGTCCTCTCCTTATTTTTTCTAGGTAAAAATGACCTATATACCAGAAGATGGGCACCGGAGGTGGGCTTGGGTGAGCACAACCCACCAGGGCGCGCCTGGGCTCCCTGGCGCGCCCAGGTGGGTTGTGCCCACCTGGTGGGCCCCCTCTCGTAGTTATTTGCTCCAATAATTCTTAAATAATCCATTAAAAATCTCTGTGAAGTTTCAGCTTGTTTGGAGTTGTGCAGCATAGGTAGCCTGACGTAGCTTTTCCAGGTCCAGATTTCCAGCTGCCGGAATTCTCCCTCTTTGTGTATACGTTGCATATTATGAGAGAAAAGGCATTAGAATTACTCCAAAAATCATTATTATGGATAAAACATTATAAATAGCAGTAAGAAAACATGATGCTAAATAGACATATCAGCCGCACATGAGGAAAATAACTCAGGATAAAGGCATAAATATATGACAAGCCTTGGTTCACAAAACAAAGTTTTTACAGCCCAAATACATTTACTCAAACATAACGTCCTTTCAGCATTGGCCCTCTACTATTCGGGCACCTGCTAGGACATCTTCAAAGTATCTCTCCGGCTTGCGGTGGTCCTTGCCTTCGGACGGGCCTGCGGTCGCCACGTCAGTGGCCTTCATCTTTGCCCAGTGCATCTTGACACGGGCAAAGGCCATCCGCGCACCCACTATGCACACGGAGTGCTTCACAGCTTCAACTCGAGGCAGCGCATCGACGAGTCGCCTCACCAAGCCAAAGTAGCTGCTAGGAATTGGTTCAGCTGGCCAAAGACGGACTATGAGATCCTTCATGGCCAAGTCGGACACCCTATGCAGCTCGGTCAGGTGCTTCATCTGGTCGTTCAGTGGTGTCGGATGCTCCGGCGCCAGGAACTGTGACCAGAATAGCTTCTCGGTCGAGTTCCCCTCCTGGGCTCGGAAGAAATGTGCGGCGTCGGCGGCACTCCTCGGAAGATCCGCAAAGGCGTCTGGAGAACTCCACAGTCGATCGAGCAAGGCATATCTTTGACCCCCAAATATACTCTGCAAGAGAAAGGACTTACCAGCCGCTATTTGTTTGGCATGCCGGATCTCTTCACGAGCACTCCGGGACTCGGTCCGCGCCTCTTTAGCCTCCTGGAGGGCTTTGGCGAGTTCGGTCGCTTGGGCCGAAGTCTTCTCCTCCAAGGCCTCACACTTGCCGATGGCATCCTTAAACTCATGCTCCACTTCGACCACCCTATCTTCGTGCTAGCGGCGGGCGACCTGTTCGGTCTTTAGTTCCGCAGCCGCTTTGTCAGCGGCCGCTTTATTCGCCTTCGCCTCCTCCTTGGCCTGGGCAAGGGTGGTCTTGAGGGTCTCGACCTCGTCCGCGCCAACTGCGCTCATAATCGCAGCAGTACATGAGTTAAACTCTGAGTTTGCATATCACTTTGGATATATGATCAAACTCTTTAAATACACGCATACCTTGCGTCTCGTCGAATCGCTTGTTGATGCGATCTATTTCCTCATCAGCCACCTTCAGTTTCCTATTGAGTTCGGAAACTTCAGCGGCCTGGGCGGTTGCCGCCAACAGGAAGCCTGTTATACAATAGAAAAGTACGTCAACTCTTTCGAATACTATGTGATCCTCTGTCCAGCTTTTTCAAAACCAGATAGAGTCTCAGGGGCTACTATCTATGCACCAGTATATTCCTTTGTAAAAAAGCATCTAGAGCATTACGTCGCATACCTCGAAGCCTGTAAGTAGGCTGGTGAAGTCTTCCTCAGATGCATAGTTCGGAACCCCATACCCGAGATCGGCCGGTTTTGACTCCCACATGTGAGAGGGCCGGAGTTGGCAGGGAAGAATCCGGTGGAAGAGCATCACCTAAATCACGTTAGTGAGGTTGGTGTTCTTGCCTATCGTATTTGAGATGCACTTTTGCAGCATCAGCATTTCTGCCGTGGATCCCCAGTATAGACCCTTAGCGGTCCACGAGGTAAGATGGGTAGGGGGTCCGTATCTGAACTCAGGAATGGCCACCCGCTTGGCGTCGTGGGGTTTAGTGATATACAACCACTCCTGCTCACACCCTGACAGTCTCCACGAAGGCCCCCTTGGGCCAAACGACGTTGGGGAGCTTGCTTACCATGGTGCCGTGATGTCTACTACACAACCTTCTTCTTGTAGACGTTGTTGGGCCTCCAAGTGCAGAGATTTGTAGGACAGTAGCAAATTTCCCTCAAGTGGATGACCTAAGGTTTATCAATCCGTGGGGGCGTAGGATGAAGATGGTCTCTCTCAAGCAACCCTGCAACCAAATAACAAAGAGTCTCTTGTGTCCCCAACACACCCAATACAATAGTAAAGTGTATAGGTGCACTAGTTCGGCGAAGAGATGGTGATACAAGTGCAATATGGATGGTAGATATAGGTTTTTGTAATCTGAAAATATAAAAACAGCAAGGCAGCAATCGATAAAAGTGAGCGTAAACGGTATTGCAATGCTAGGAAACAAGGCCTAGGGTTCATACTTTCACTAGTGCAAGTTCTCTCAACAATAATAACATAATTGGATCATATAACTATCCCTCAACATGCAACAAAGAGTCACTCCAAAGTCACTAATAGTGGAGAACAAACGAAGAGATTATGGTAGGGTACGAAACCACCTCAAAGTTATGCTTTCCAATCAATCCGTTGGGCTATTCCTATAAGTGTCACAAACAGCCCTAGAGTTCCCACTAGAATAACACCTTAAGACATAAATCAACCAAAACCCTAATGTCACCTAGATACTCCAATGTCACCTCAAGTATCCGTGGGTATGATTATACGATATGCATCACACAATCTCATATTCATCTATTCAACCAACACATAGAACCTCAAAGAGTGCCCCAAAGTTTATACCGGAGAATCAAGACGAAAACGTGTGCCAACCCCTATGCATAGGTTCATGGGCGGAACCCGCAAGTTGATCACCAAAACATACATCAAGTGAATCACGTGATATCCCATTGTCACCATAGATATGCACGGCAAGACATACATCAAGTGTTCTCAAATCATTAAAGACTCAATCCGATAAGATTACTTCAAAGGGAAAACTCAATCCATTACAAGAGAGTAGAGGGGGAGAAACATCATAAGATCCAACTACAATAGCAAAGCTCAGGATAGATCAAGATCGTGCCAAATCAAGAACACGAGAGAGAGAGAGAGAGAGAGATCAAACACATAGCTAACAGTACATACCCTCAGCCCCGAGGGTGAACTACTCCCATCCTCGTCATGGAGAGCGCTGGGATGATGAAGATGGCCACCAGTGAGGGTTCCCCCCTCCGGCAGGGTGCCGGAACAGGGTCCCGATTGGTTTTTGGTAGCTATAGAGGCTTGCGGCGGTGGAACTCCCGATCTATTCTGTTCCCCGAAGGTTTTAGGGTATATTGGTATATATAGGAGGAAGAAATACGTCAGGGGAGCCACGAGGGGCCCACGAGGGGCCCACGAGGGTGGAGGGCGCGCCCAGGGGGGTGGGCGCGCCCCCCTGCCTCGTGCCTTCCTCATTGCTTCCTTGACGTGGACTCCAAGTCTCCCCGGTTGCTTTCCTTCCAAAAATAACTTCTCTAGAAGGTTTCATTCCATTTCGACTCCGTTTGATATTACTTTTCTTCGAAACACTGAAACAAGGGAAAAAACAGGAACTGGCACTGAACTCTGGGTTAATAGGTTAGTCCCAAAAATATTATAAAAGTGCATAATAACATCCAAAACAGATAATATTATAGCATGGAACAATCAAAATTTATAGATACGTTGGAGACGTATCAGCATCCCCAAGCTTAATTCCTGCTCGCCCTCGCGTAGGTAAATGATAAAAATAGAATTTTTGATGTGGAATGCTACTTGGCATAATTTCAATGTAATTCTTCTTAATTGTGGTGTGAATATTTAGATCCGAAAGATTCAAGATAAAAGTTTAATATTGACATGAAAATTATAATACTTCAAGCATACTAACAAAGCAATCATGTCTTCTCAAAATAACATGGCCAAAGAAAGTTATCCCTACAAAATCATATAGTCTGGCTATGCTCTATCTTCATCACACAAAATATTTAAATCATGCACAACCTCGATGACAAGCCAAGCAATTGTTTCATACTTTTGATGTTCTCAAACTTTTTCAATCTTCACGCAATACATGAGCGTGAGCCATGGACATAGCACTATAGGTGGAATAGAATGGTGGTTGTGGAGAAGACAAAAAGGAGAAGATAGTCTCACATCAACTAGGCGTATCAACGAGCTATGGAGATGCCCATCAATAGATATCAATGTGAGTGAGTAGGGATCGCCATGCAACGGATGCACTAGAGCTATAAGTGTATGAAAGCTCAAAAAGAAACTAAGTGGGTGTGCATCCAACTTGCGTGCTCATGAAGACCTAGGGCATTTTGAGGAAGCCCATCGTTGGAATATACAAGCCAAGTTCTATAATGAAAATTTCCTACTAGTATATGAAAGTGACAAAATGAGAGACTCCCTATCATGAAGATCATGGTGCTACTTTGAAGCACAAGTGTGGTAAAAGGATAGTAACATTGTCCCTTCTCTCTTTTTCTCTCATTATTTTTTTATTTGGGCCTTTTCTCTCTTTTTTATGGCCTCTTTTTTTTCGTCCGGAGTCTCATTCCGACTTATGGGGGAATCATAGTCTCCATCATCCTTTTCCTCACTTAGGACAATGCTCTAAAAATGAAGATCATCACACTTTTATTTTCTTACAACTCAACAATTACAACTCTATTCTTAGAACAAAATATTACTCTATATGAATGCCTCCGGCGGTGTACCGGGATATGCAATGAATCAAACGTGACATGTATGAAAGAATTATGAACGGTGGCTTTGCCACAAATACGATGTCAACTACATGATCATGCAAAGCAATATGACAATGATGGAGCGTGTCGTAATAAATGGAACGATGGAAAGTTGCATGGCAATATATCTCGGAATGGCTATGGAAATGCCATGATAGGTAGGTATGGTGGCTGTTTTGAGGAAGGTTTATGGTGGGTGTATGATACCGGCGAAAAGTGCGCGGTATTAGAGAGGCTAGCAATGGTGGAAGGAACAAGAGTGTGTATAATCCATGGACTCAACATTAGTCATAAAGAACTCATATACTTATTGCAAAAATCTACAAGTTATCAAAGAAAAGTATTACGCGCATGCTCCTAGGGGGATAGATTGGTAGGAAAAGACCATCGCTCGTCCCCGACCGCCACTCATAAGGAAGACAATCAATAAATAAATCATGCTCCGACTTCATCACATAACGGTTCACCATACGTGCATGCTACGGGAATCACAAACTTTAACACAAGTATTTCTCAAATTCACAACTACTTAACTATCACAACTTTGATATCACTACCTCCATGTCTCAAAACAATCATCAAGCATCAAACATCTGTTAGTATTCAACACACTCATAAGAAAGTTTTTACTATTCTTGAATACCTAGCATATTAGGATTATTCAAGCAAATTACTGTGCTATTTAAGACTCTCAAAATAATCTAATTGAAGCATGAGAGACAAAAAGTTTCTATAAAACAAATCCATCACCGTGCTCTAAAAGATATAAGTGAAGCACTAGAGCAAACGACAAACTACTCCGAAAGATATAAGTGAAGATCAATGAGTAGTTGAATAATTATGCAACTATGTGAAGACTCTAGCATTTAATAATTTCAGATCTTGGTATTTTATTCAAACATCAAGCAAAGCTAAAGAAAATAAAATGACGCTCCAAGCAAAACACATATCATGTGGTGAATAAAAATATAGTTCCAAGTAAAGTTACCGATGAATGAAGACGAAAGAGGGGATGCCTTCTGGGGCATCCCCAAGCTTAGGCTCTTGGTTGTCCTTGAATATTACCTTGGGGTGCCTTGGGCATCCCCAAGCTTAGGCTCTTGCCACTCCTTATTCCGTAGTCCATCGAATCTTTACCCAAAACTTGAAAACTTCACAACACAAAACTTAACAGAAAACTCGTAAGCTCCGTTAGCGAAAGAAAACAAAACACCACTTCAAGGTACTGTAATGAACTCATTCTTTATTTATATTGGTGTTAAACCTACTGTATTCCCACTTCTCTATGGTTTGTAAACTATGTTACTAGCCATAGATTCATCAAAATAAGCAAACAACACACGAAAAACAGAATCTGTCAAAAACAGAACAGTATGCAGTAATCTGTAACTAACGCAAACTCTGGAACTCCAAAAATTCAAAAAAACAGGTCGACCTAGGTAATTTGTTAATTGATCTGAAGCAATTGGAATCAGTATTTTATCACGTTCTGGTGATTTTTAACAATTGTTTTCGTGAACAGAAAGTTTCTGGAAATTACAGCAAGATCAAATAACTATCATCCAAGAAGATCCTATAGGTTTAACTTGGCACAAACACTAATTAAAACAAAAAAACACATCTAAGAAGAAGCTAGATGGATTATTCATTACTAAACAGAACCAAAAAGCAAGAAACTAAAATAAAATTGGGTTGCCTCCCAACAAGCGCTATCGTTTAGCGCCCCTAGCTAGGCATGATGATTTCAATGATGCTCACATAAAAGATAAGAATTGAAACATAAAGAGAGCATCATGAAGAATATGACTAGCACATTTAAGTCTAACCCACTTCCTATGCATAGGGATTTTGTGAGCAAACAACTTATGGGAACAAGAATCAACTTGCATAGGAAGGTAAAACAAGCATAACTTCAAGATTTTAAGCACATAGAGAGGAGACTTGATATTATTGCGATTCCTACAAGCATACATTCCTCCCTCATAATAATTTTCAGTAGCATCATGAATGAATTCGACAATATAACCAGCATATAAGGTATTCTTTTCATGATCCACTTGCATAGAAATTTTATTACTCTCCACATAAGCAAAATACTTCTCATTCGGAATAGTGGGAGTATCATCAGAAACTTGAATACTATAAATTGTTTCCACATTAAAAGAGTGATGTTGAGAAAAAGGGTAATCATAATCATGCCAAGTTTTATAAATATAATCATATCTACTATTTATAGCATAAGTTTCATCACAATAATCATCATAAGTAGGAGGCATGCTATCATCATAACAAATTTGCATATCAAAACTTCGGAGGCTAAAAATATCATCTCCATTAAACGTAGCATCCCCAAGATTGGGACAAACATTAATTGCAGCAAATATATTCTCAAAAACATCATCTTCATCAAACATAGCATCCCCAAGATTGGGCCTTTTCATATCATAAGCATAATCACTCTCATCATTAATAGTATGGATAGCACCAATAGTATAGCAATTATCATATTCTTCCAAGCAAGTGCCAAAAAGATTTTCAAGATCATAAGAAGTATTATTATCTTACCAATCATAATCATCACAACAAGCAATAGGCATAACGAGATCATCATCAAGTGCATCATCTTCCATAATTATTTTTGATTCATTTTCATGAGGCACAACAATAATGGGAGCAACTTTATTTGGGAGAGATATCTTTTTACCTCTCTTCCTTTTTCTTTTCTTCTTCTTCACCACATCATGTGTGGGTTCAATCCTCTTTTTGGAGCTCCTTATTAATGAGATTGGTTGAATAGAAGGCTCCTCCTCGTTACCTGATTCATCATAAGAAATAATAGGAGGATATTAGGAAGTCTCTTCCCTTTCATTAGTATTCTCTTCATCTTCTATTTGTTTTCATTTCTTTATGTAATTGGAAATATAAGGATTTTCAATGCAATTCACCGCACAATACATATAAATTTCCTCCAGATCAAATTCAAGAAGTTTATAACGGGCAAATTCTGGAAGAAAATTAGTCATACGTTAAATTTCTTCATAGCCTATAAGCAAACTAAGTTCATTATAATGTGCAAGGGAAATCAAGTCATCACAATTTTTGGACACGATTAGATCATGAAACAATTTGCATCGGATAGTTAAATGACCCCGTTCATTGCAAAGTTCACAAGTACGGCCAAGAGAATTTAAATTTTCAGCACAAACATCTAGCCTTTCTTGCAACAATTTAGTTTCTAAATGCTTATGCCTCTTGCAATATCTATCTTCCTTATTTGGTGTGTACTTGCAAACCCAATACACTCCACAAAAATCGACATGCTTATAAGAGATATTTTCATCATGACTAGTGCAATCATCATTAGTACCATGGATATTCAAGGAGTTCATACTAACAACATTGCAATCATGCTCATCACTAAAAGATTTAGTGCCAAACATTTTAATGCATTCTTCTTCTAACACTTTGGCACAATTTTCCTTCCCATCATACTTACGAAAGATATTAAAAAGATGAAGCGTACGAGGTAAACTCAATTCCATTTTTTTGTAGTTTTCTTTTATAAACTAAACTAGTGATAAAACAAGAAACTAAAAGATTCGATTGCAAGATCTAAAGATATACCTTCAAGCACTCACCTCCCCGGCAACGGCGCCAGAAAAGAGCTTGATGTCTACTTCACAACCTTCTTCTTGTAGACGTTGTTGGGCCTCCAAGTGCAGAGGTTTGTAGGACAGTAGCAAATTTCCCTCAAGTGGATGACCTAAGGTTTATCAATCCATGGGAGGCGTAGGATGAAGATGGTCTCTCTCAAGCAACCTTGCAACCAAATAACAAAGAGTCTCTTGTGTCCCCAACACACCCAATACAATAGTAAATTTTATAGGTGCACTAGTTCGGCGAAGAGATGGTGATACAAGTGCAATATGGATGGTAGATATAGGTTTTTGTAATCTGAAAATATAAAAATAGCAAGGTAGCAAGCGATAAAAGTGACCGTAAACGGTATTGCAATGCTAGGAAACAAGGCCTAGGGTTCATACTTTCACTGGTGCAAGTTCTCTCAACAATAGTAACATAATTGGATCATATAACTATCCCTCAACATGCAACAAAGAGTCACTCCAAAGTCACTAATAGTGGAGAACAAACGAAGAGATTATGGTAGGGTATGAAACCACCTCAAAGTTATTCTTTCCAATCAATCCGTTGGGCTATTCCTATAAGTTTCACAAACAGCCCTAGAGTTCGTACTAGAATAATACCTTAAGACACAAATCAACCAAAACCCTAATGTCACCTAGATACTCCAATGTCACGTCAAGTATCCGTGGGTATGATTATACGATATGCATCACACAATCTCAGATTCATCTATTCAACCAACACATAGAACCTCCAAGAGTGCCCCAAAGTTTCTACCGGAGAATCAAGACAAAAACGTGTGCCGACCCGTATGCATAGGTTCATGGGCGGAACCCGCAAGTTGATCACCAAAACATACATCAAGTGAATCACGTGATATCCCATTGTAACCACAGATACGCACGGCAAGACATACATCAAGTGTTCTCAAATCATTAAAGACTCAATCCGATAAGATTACTTCAAAGGGAAAACTCAATCCATTACAAGAGAGTAGAGGGGGAGAAACATCATAAGATCCAACTACAATAGCAAAGCTCACGATACAACAAGATCGTGCCAAATCAAGAACACGAGAGAGAGAGATCAAACACATAGCTACGGGTACATACCCTCAGCCCCGAGGTTGAACTACTCCCTCCTTGTCATGGAGAGCGCCGGGATGATGAAGATGGCCACCGGTGAGGGTTCCTCCCTCCGGCAGGGTGCCGGCACAGGGTCCCGATTTGTTTTTGGTGGCTACAGGGGCTTGCGGCGGCGGATCTCCCGATCTATTCTGTTCCCCGAAGGTTTTAGGGTATATTGGTATATATAGGAGGAAGAAATACATCAGAGGAACCACGAGGGGCCCACGAGGGTGGAGGGCGCGCCCAGGGGGTGGGCGCGCCCCCTGCCTCGTGCCTACCTCGTTGCTTCCTTGACGTGGACTCCAAGTCTCCCCGGTTGCTTTCCTTCCAAAAATAACTTCTCCAGAAGGTTTCATTCCGTTTCGACTCCGTTTGATATTCCTTTTCTTCGAAACACTGAAACAAGGGAAAAACAGGAACTGGCACTGGGCTCTGGGTTAATAGGTTAGTCCCAAAAATATTATAAAAGTGCATAATAAAGCCCATAAACATCCAAAACAGATAATATAATAGCATGGAACAATAAAAAATTATAGATACGTTGGAGACGTATCACGCCGCCGCAGTCCGCCTGCTGCCCTTCGACCACCTTCGGCTTCACGTTGAAGACTTTGAGCCACAGGCCGACGTGTGGGGGGATGCGGAGTAGAGCTTCACACACGACGATGAACACCGAGATGTGAAGGAAGGAATTTGGGGCTAGATCATGGAAATCTAGCCCGTAGTAGAACATGAGGCCCCGGACAAAGGGGTGAAGGGGAAACCCTAGACCTCAGAGAAAGTGGGGTATGAACACTACTCTCTCGCCGGGCTCCAAGGTAGGCGTAACCTGACCCTTATTAGGGAGCCTGTTCGCAATGTCCGCAGACAGATACCCCGCGTCTCGGAGCTCCTTGACGTCCTTCTCCGTGATGGAGGAGGCCTCCCACTTGCCCTTGGAACCAGATCCAGACATGGCTGGGAAGGTTGGTGGCGGTGGGAAAAATTGAAGTTTGGGCTCTGGAGCTTGAAGATGGGAAAGCAGGAGAAGGAAGAAGGCGTGGGAAAAAGAGGATTTTTACCTTCTTATATGGGTGGTGAATGTCAAACGCCCCCCTCAAGCCTTAAAACTCGCCTGTTCCCAAGGGGTCGTGCGAATGACACGGTTGGATTACCCAAAACTGTATTGATTAGGATCCCGTAATGGGCGGGCACGATCTCTGTTTTGATAGGACGTGCCAAGGGAGGTTGTGCCTCGAAACACGAAGCGGGAGGTTCGAAAACGGTTCGAAATGTTAAGATGCTAGATGTGACGTTTCGCCGAAAAAAAGTTGTCAGTGGAAAGACACTGTTTTGTTTGATATCTTGCCTTCGTGGCTTAGGGTTGTACCAATTATACAGAGCCGTATACAGTTCTTTTGTTCAGAAGATTGCTTTGAAGTATTTAGGAGGAGGAACCTGCCTTGCAATGCCGAAGACAATCCGCGTGCCGAACATATTTTCATTGAAGACTGGTTCAGGGGCTACTGAGGGAATCCTGGATTAGGGGGTCCTTGGGTGTCCGGGCTATTCGATATGGGCCCGACTGATGGGCCATGAAGATACCAAGCGGAAGACCTTCCCCCGTGTCCGGGTGTCGGTTCTATAGCCGGCATATCTCGTAGTAGCAGTCCTAAGCTAGGCGTCTTGGAGCAATGGTAACATGGACACGGGATTTTACCCAGGTTCAGGCCCTCTTGATGGAGGTAAAACCCTACGTCCTGCTTTTGATTGTATTCATATGGGGTGTAGTACAGAGTACATGTCTCTAGCACGAGATTGATCTAATGAATATATGATTGTCTATTGACTAGCCTGACCTCGGTTTATATATGCACCGGAGGCCTAGGGTTTTTGGAGAGTCCTTGTCTTGGGCGCCAAGTCTTGTGGAAACCTCCTTGTATACGGCATGGGCTGTCCGAAGTGGCCCATGAGTAAACCGCCATGGGGGTCCTCAGTCCGATACACCTGTTCGGGAGACGACGTGTTGAGTACCCCCTAGTGTAGGACACCGTCAGTAGCCCCCTGAACCGGTCTTCAAGTTGGGGACGCTCCTCGATTCTTCCGAACAGTTCTTCATCTTCGGTCATCGGTCTTGAAAACTGGTTCAACAATCCTCTCATCTTCGATCTTGAGGATCGCCGAAGTGAATCCGGAGAGTTTACACGTCGGGTATCCGAGGAGCCCCTTTAAGTTTCAGGCCTTTATCAATGCCTTGTTATTTTTATGCCACACCTCGGGTTTGAAGTTGTTCCCGGGCTGCAGTGTCCTCTTGCGTCCGAGCTTTAACGCCGGACTGCATTCGAGGTATCTTTTGCAGCCGAGCACCAACGCCGGACCGTTTCCGAGCTCTAACGTCGGAATGTATCCGAGCTCCAACGCCGGACTGTATTGTTACAGCCGAGCTCCAATGCCGAACTGCATCCGAGCTCCAGTGTCGGACTATATCCGAGCCCCAACGCCGGACTATGTGCAAGCTCCAACGCCGGACTGTATCCGAGCTCCAACGTCGGACTATATCCGAGGTGTCATAGATCACCGTGGCTCAAAAAAGTTGAAGGAGTTTAGCCGAGCTTAATGTCGGGAATGCCCACTATAGAGCCAGCCACTGGCGCCCGAGCTTTATGCCGGACTGCTTCCAAGGTGGTGCACCACCCTGACTACGGGCCTATTTTTTTTCAATATTTTTGATTGGTGCAATTTATTCTCTGCCGAGATATATAGCCAGTAGCCCTCGAGGTGTGTATCGGTCTAAAACCCGAGATGCACCTGAAGGATGACATAAGACCGCTGATCCCAGTAGCCCCTGAGACCCAGGTTGATTCGCAAAATTGGCCTGAGTATCAACTCCTAGCTCGGCAGAATACTTCGGGACACAAAAAGCGGTGTGCAAAGTCCTCGAGACTCAGGTTGGGTGCGGCTAACCAACCTGAGGATCATAATCTCCTCGAAAACTATATTGCACTTAAATTTCCTGCATTGGATTGTCAATGCAGTAGCCCCCGAGAATTGGGTTGGGCAAAATGGCCGACCCTAGGATCGTACCTCCTCGGGAACAAGTTCAACTGTCATGTATGTTTTGATGATACCGAGGTGGAGTTCAGCAGGAAAGATGTCGAACTGTAGTTTTAGAAAAGAGTTTCATGCCGAACACCTCAACCAAGAGAATGTCCTGCTTCCTGAAACATAAAATAGGTGAAAGATGTTATAAGCTCAAAAAAAAAAGGCCAACAAACATGCGTGAAAAACATTACGTCTAGATTGAATCAAGCTGTTTTGGTGCCAATATGAAATTGGTCTTAATATTGTACTTTCGTCTTGCTTTGACATGACACATCGGATCTCTAGACTTCAAGTGGGTCAGTCTTCGGCTTCAACCTCCCTATCCCGAAGGCGGAGTGTTTCTCAGGCCAGTTTCGCGAACTAAATGCGAGCGGCTGTAGAGAGAAACCAGGCTACCCGGCTATTGATCATACACCTGAGTCGAGAAAGGAGTGGTAGAAAAAGACTGTGCAGCGACTAACAAAAGCGGCTCATATTAATTTAAGAGCCCCCAAGTGACTTGGGTAAAATAATTTTATGTATAATGATTGTATGTACCGAAGTACATATATCATATCTGTGTTAACCCGAATTTTAAACGCGTCTTAACCGACCGTCGGCTTCTCCCTCTTCGGTCAAGGGCCGAAAAGTGTTATGTACTCCACCTATCGAGAATATCGACGGTGTTTCCGATAACCAGGTAATCAGGCCATAAGGCTGTAACAGACAAAGCACTCAGGGAACTTATGCTATATTACTGACGAAGTGTAAGAAGCATTTTCGAAGAAAATAGTACCCCCACCGATACCTTTCTTCGGTTGCTCATTGTTACTATGAGACTTGTGCAATAGATTTTTTGTACTCATGAGTTCTGTTGTGTGCCCACCATGATTGAAAACAATAAGAGCGCTAGCTTTCGGCTTCACCCAGTCAGAGGTTCGAGCTCGGATGACCAGATCGTGACAATCGCAGAGGTGCTCCCTTTACTCTCTAGCCGAACAATCGGGAACGTAGGGGTAAACACAGGAGCAAGGCAACCCAGCTTGCGGAACACTAAGTCAACATGGTGCATATTGTGGCGTAATACACGAACAAGGAACGAAGCCATACAAGTATAATCATATGCAAGAAGAATGGCTTCATAAAGGAAGCCCCCAACTAAACGGGGTATTTGAATTTGTTTCTAACAAACGAGGTTTTGACAAATAAAGTTTTCCGCAAACGACCGACTTTTTGTCAAAAAAGTATAACACTTGGTCAAACTGAACAAAATTTAAAACCAACTATTTTTGAGCATGAAAGTGACTTATCTGGTTAATGTGCTCGGTGTGACGTCGGCCGAGCCCGTAGAGGCTGAAGGTCTCAATCCCCAAGCCGGTCGTGACGTACCCAAGCGAAAAGCTCGGCTCGATGAAGTGATAGCACGACAGTGCCGAAGTGCCGAGGCGAAGTCCCCGGTCCAGCCGAGGAGACAGAGTAGTTCGGCAGCGTGATAATGCAGCCCCTACGTCAGTCAACGTGTCGAAACAAGTCGGCATGGTGAACATTAGTTTGATGAAGCGACGACGCGATGATGGCGACACAGGGTATCGCACCATGGTGACGGTGGAATTTGGTTGATGGAGGGGAGAGGACGACTCCGTACGCCGAGGTCACTGCGTGACGCAGCAAAAAATTAATTATCTGCACACATACGATAGTGCAAGGCAGAAGTAATAATAATAAAGTAAAAGATTCGTTGCATAATTATTATTTCAAGCAAAGCGAATAATAATGGAAATATGGCCCGTGCACCGAACACCCGCCGAGTTATAGCTCTTTCGGTGATGCCGAAGTCCCCGAGGCAACCGAACACGTCGGTATGGCAACACGACCAACAAGGTGATCACGCGAGCCGATTTACGCCGATTGCGACGACGACGTCGGCTTGCCGAAGAGACCACGTGACGCAGTCGAAGTCCATTACCTGCACATGTAAAATAGTGCAGTCCAAAAAGTAATAATATAAATATAGAAGAAAAACCTCGCATAATTATTTTACGCGAGATTCTTTTTAAGATATGTGGCCTGGCGCTGAAGTCAATGTCGATGCAGGGCGTCGGCGTGATGCGGTAAAGGCGTGGCAAAGCCTGAATTCACAGGTTGGTCCGAGTTCCGGATGTTGCGTTCGCCGAACTATGTACGGAAACTGACCGAACCACCACGTGACCGTCGTTAATGCGGCCACCGTTTGATAGACCTGTGTACAGATGATGGAACAAACCAGAGTAATAATTCCTTGAGAAAAATAAACCCAAACAAGCCAAATTGCTAGGATTAATAGCACCTGGTTTATTTGTTGTAGCAGTCCGAAGAAAAGTGACTCCCAAAATTGGGACTCGATCTGCATACTCATTGCCTGATGAGCGGTGAAGCGACGACATGGCGATGCTGGTAATTGTTGGCTCGCCGATGCAAAGCCCCCGGTCCAGCTAAGGTGACGAAGCTGGTCGGTTGACGACGCCGAAGTGTTCGGAGTAGGTTGATAAAGGAATGGCGAAGCCCCCGGTCCAGACGAGGAGACGGAGCAGGTTGGTAAGGAGACGTTGCAGCTGCCATGTCAGTCGAGGTGTTGAAGTCGTTCAGCGTGATGGACATCGGCTTGATGAAGCCACGGTGCGGCCATGCCGATGCAGGTCGTAACTCGTGACGTGGTCAATGCTGGCTTGATGAAGTGACCCTGCGGCGATGCCGGTGTGCCCCTCCGTGTAATCCGTGGGGCAGCGATTTTGGCGATGAATTATCCTTCACGATGCCGAACTATTGTTCGGCTTGCCGAGATGATGATCCGAAGAAGTTGAGCTCGGCTCAACAAAGCGACGACGTGTCTAGCGCAGGTCGGCAGCCGTAGAGCAACATTGTCGGGCTGGTTTGACACCGGCGCGATGGTGAAGATCATATTGGAAAAGACTTTAAAATTAGTGGGATGTGTTTGGGAACAAAACACAATACCCCATACAATGCTTCCTTCAAAAACGATATCTGAAATCCCGTTCATAAAAAAGATGAACTCGGGTCGGATTCGTTCTCGCGTAGAAAACAGATCTGAAAAGTGATGCACTAATCGGAAGGTTCCCGGAGTTTGGACGGTCGGATCGGGCTGAAATTGTGAGGGGTGGTAGATATAGGAAATCCGCAGTCGATCAACGGTTGGATCTTCCAAAAGACGTCCGAGCTAGATGCTGGACACCACGCTCCAAACTCGTCCAGATTCCCATCCAGATTTGACGAGGCTCCGGTACATCGGAGATCGGGGGAGATTGCTCCATCGGAACGCGACAAAATTTGACAGTGTTGTTGTAGACTCAATTCCGCACAATTCCACTGAAGGAGTCGTCAAAGCGATGCTCGAGGAGGTGGTGGTAACGGATACAAGTTCGTTGTTCGAAAAAACAGCACGGTCGCCTGAGGGCAAAGTTGACGTCGAGCCCTCGAGCTCCATGGATGATTCTTCCATGATCTTGATAAAGATCGAAGTTGATGTTGATGAATTCCCTCGTCCGAACATTATGATTGGAGGTAGGGCACAGTCCTCGGTTAAGCCAAGGTGACCAGTCGAGCCGGCGACAAAGATGCCGACATCGACCATAAAGCTCGGCTCCGATGCGTAGATCGCGCCGGAGACGATCCGAAATCCCATCGCACCGTGGCGACTGCCACCAAGCTCTCAATGAAAGCACCAATGTCGGTTCTATATCCGGCATATCTCGTAGTAGGGGTCCTAAGCTAGGCGTCTTGGAGCAATGGTAACATGGAGACGGGATTTTACCCAGGTCCGGGCCCTCTTGATGGAGGTAAAACCCTACGTCCTGCTTTTGATTTTATTCATATGGGGTGTAGTACAGAGTACATGTCTCTAGCACGAGATTGATCTAATGAATACATGATTGTCAATTGACTAGCCTGGCCTCGGTTTATATATGCACCGGAGGCCTAGGGTTTTTGGAGAGTCCTTGTCTTGGGCGCCAAGTCTTGTGGAAACCTCCTTGTTTGCGGCATGGGCTGTCCGAAGTGGCCCATGAGTAAACCTCCATGGGGGTCCTCAGCCCAATACACCTGTTCGGGAGACGACGTGTTGATTACCCCCTAGTGCAGGACACGTCACCGGGTAGGACTCCCTTATGCGTGGCAAGATTGGTGTCCGGATATGTAATTTCCTTCCTCTACAGACCGACTCTGTACAACCTTAGGTCCCTCCGGTGTGTATATAAACCGGAGGGTTTAGTCCTTAGGGACAATCAGAATTTTCATAGGCTAGACAGCTAGGGTTTAGCCATTACGATCTCGGGGTAGATCAACTCTTGTAACCCCTATACTCATCAAATACAATCAAGCGGGACGTAGGGTTTTACCTCCATTAAGAGGGCCTGAACCTGGTAAACGTTGTGTCCCACTTGTCCCTTGTTACCCTCGATCCTCAGACACATAGTTCGGGACCCCATACCCGAGATCGGCCAGTTTTGAAACCAACATTGACCATATCACATCACAGGATGTCCTGCACAAACAAGTTAGATGTCCTCTACTTTGTTGTTGCAAGTTTTACGTGGCTACTACGGGCTTCTAGCATGAACCGTTCTTACCTACGTATCAAACCACAACATTGATTTATCAAGTTTGTTGTTTTAACCTTCAACAAGGATCGGCCGCAGTCAAATTCGATTCAACTAAAGTTGGAGAAACAGACACCCGCCAGCCACCTTTATGCAAAACTAGTTGCATGTCTATCGGTGGAACCGGTCTCATGAACGTGTTCATGTAAGGTTGGTCTGGGCCGCTTCATCCAACAATACCGCCGAATCAAAATAAGACATTGGTGGTAAGCCGTATGACTATCACCGCCCACAACTCTTTGTGTTTTACTCGTGCATATCATCTACGCATAGACCTGGCTCGGATACCACCGTTGGGAAACGTAGCATGCAATTTCAATAAAATTCCTACGCTCACGCAAGATCTAGCTAGGAGATGCATAGCAACGCGAGGGGGAGAGCGTGTCCAGGTACCCTCGTAGACCGAAAGCGGAAGCGTTTGACAACGCGGTTGATGTAGTCGAATTTCTTCTTGTTCTGACCGATCAAGCACCGAACGTACGGTACCTCCGAGTTCTTCACACGTTCAGCTCGATGACGTCCCTCGAACTCTTGATCCAGCAAAGTGTCGAGGGAGAGTTTCGTCAGCAGGACGGCATGGTGACGGTGATGGTGAAGTGATCGGTGCAGGGCTTCGTCTAAGCACTACGATAATATGATCGGAGGCGTAAACTGTGGAGGGGGGCGCCGCACACGGCTAACAATATATATATAGGAGAGGCAGCCAAGGGGGCGCCCCAAGTAGGAGGAATCCTACTTGGGCGCCTCCCCAATACGGCCTGCCCCCTTCCATAAGTTCTGGAGGGGAAGGAAGGAGGAGGGAGGAGGGAAGGAAGGGGGAGGGCGAATCCCTACCCTTCCTTCTCTCTTCCCCTCTTTCCTTCTCCTCATGTTTCGGCCTATATGGGGGCGCACCAGCCCCTTAAGGGCTGGTCTGTCCCCCTCTTCGCCCATTAGGCCCATATAGTTGCCGGGGGGGTGCCTGGAACCCCTTTCGGTGACCCGATATGTACCCGGTACCCCCAGAACACTTCCGGTGTCCGAATATCATCGTCCTATATACAAATATTTACCTCTCGACCATTTTGAGAATCCTCGCCATGTCCGTGATCTCATTCGGGACTCCGAACAACATTCGGTCACCAAATCACATAACTCATACAATACAAAATCGTCATCGAACGTTAAGCGTGCGGATCCTACAGGTTCCACAACTATGTAGACATGACCGAGACACCTCTCCGGTAAATAACCAACATCGGAACCTGAATTCTCATATTGCTCCCACATATTCCACGAAGATCTTTTATCGGTCGTACCGTAATGACAACATACGTTATTCCCTTTTTTCATCGGTATGTTACTTGCCTGAGATTCGATCGTTGGTATCTTCATACCTAGTTTAATCTCGTTACCGACAAGGCTCTTTACTCGTTCCGTAATACATCATCCCGCAACTAACTCATTATTCATAGTGCTTGCAAGGCTTACTATGATGTGTATTACCGAGAGGGCCCAGAGATACCTCCCCGATACTCGGAGTGACAAATCCTAATCTCGATCTATGCCAACCGAACAAACACCTTCGGAGATACCTGTAGAGCATCTTTATAATCACCAAGTTACATTGTGACGTTTGATAGCACACAAGGTATTCCTCCGGTGTCCGGGAGTTGCATAATCTCATAGTCGAAGGAATATGTATTTGACATGAAGAAAGCAATAGCAATAAAACTGAACGATCAATATTCTAAGCTAACGGATGGGTTTTGTCCATCACATCATTCTCCTAATGATGTGATCCCGTTCATCAATTGAACACACATGTCTATGGTTAGGAAACTTAACCAACTTTGGTTAACGAGCTAGTCTAGTAGAGGCTTACTAGGGCCACGATGTTTTGTCTATGTATCCACACATGTATCAAGTTTCCGGTTAATACAATTCTAGTATGAATAATAAACATTTATCATGATATAAAAAAATATAAAATAACAACTTTATTATTGACTCTATGGCATATTTCCTTCACACCCGTGCCTCTAGAGGTCTTGGACATTCGCCTAATTCTTAATCATGCACTACCTTTATTTCTAAACTACCAAAACATTATATATTTAGAAACAGAGGGAGTACAAAGTAATGTCCACACAAACATGCGTTTGACAAAATAGAGAAGCATCTCTGGTTGGATGGCCAGGAGGCTCCGCCGCTCCTGGCTTCTGTTGTGTGAGCGTGTGCGTGCTGTGGTGGTGGAGGTATATAGTATAAGTTGTACTCGGTCTTTCTTAAAATAATAATTGTTCAAGGTGAATTATTTGGTCTAAGATAATCTATAAACGCGGACACCAAATTCGGGCCCTCAAATGCCCGCGGGCGAGTCCACGAAAAGTGACTGAGCAGCCCTTAAATTTCCTTCTCTGTATTCGAATATCTCATATTTGAAACCTTAAATCCATATAAAACATGCAAAAGGGAAACATATGTAGTACATAGATGAAGTAAAATCTACACTACCCTACTCCTCGTCGGAGATGCCCACGATCTCCATTCCAGGCTTCAGGCACATGGGCGGCAGCTGCAACTCCGGCTCCTCCGTGTTGGCTTTCGCCTCATCCTCCGCCTCTAGTTCGGTGAAAAGCATGTCGGTCTCTGCCTATTCTAGTCGGATGAAGCGTTGGTTGGCCTCCACATAGGTCTCATCCTGGATGGACTCCAGGGCGGCGGTCTACTCTGCCAGCTTCGCCGCTTGGGCGACCTCGGACTCTGCCATGGCGTCCTCCACGGCGAGGCCCGCAACCTACTCCGGCTCCATCACATTCTTCTCCTTCGCATTCGCCCCTTCCATGGGCTCCAGCTGCTGCTCCGCCTGTTCTTCCTACTCCGGCTCGGACGAGTCCAAAGGCAGACCGGCCGCGATCCATTCGACGCGCCTAGCCTAGATCTCCTCGAGCATCTGGAAACGCAGCTCCGTCGTCAGCATAGCGTAGGTGAACTTTTTCTGCCGAGCCATGGCGGAGCCGGACGACCAGGGAAGAGGGAGGTGGAGAGGGAGAGAAGTGGATGGTCTCGGACTGGCGGCGCTGAGAGGGGGGAAGCGGATTAGGCTAGGGCTGGGAGTCGCCGTCCGGCTTAAATAGCCCGACTTTGATCCTCGGGCAGTGAGCTAGAGCGGCGCCATGCCAAGTTCGCACCCCCACCGAAGGAGACGCCCGTTGGACCATTGGGTTTCCGAACGATTACGTGTGAGGCATGCTCGTCAGTCTGACGTGGCGGACGCGACTGGGCCTGGTCAGCCGGGCGTTTGAGGCCGGTTTGAGATGCCCGGATGGGTCGGGTTTTTTGACCGGTCAGTGTCGGAGCAGCCCGCCCGGGCGTTTGAGGTTTGGGTCCGGTTTAAGGCACCCGGTTGTAGATGCTTCAACCTTTGTGATCCACTTACTTAGCACCAAAAAATTAGAGGACGTCCTCCTGTATAACTAGATGATGCCCCGCGCGTTGCTGCGGGATTTTTTTCATGAATTTTGTGAGAACGGTCAGGATCCAAACTGAAGTGCCATAAACTACTGACTTGCACATTGTGCATCATAGTGGAGGTTTGCAGAAAATGTCCGGATGACATCAACTGAGTTGACTCGGATAAATGTAGTCTCATATGATGATATATTTGTACCTTTTGCATCCCTCGAAACACCTAGAAGATGAGAATGTTTCTCAGTTACAATAGGTGGCGATTGTTATGGGGTTGTGGAAATGGTGCGGGCATGAATTATATGTTGCAGATTAGAATACTATCAATTCAACATGCACATATGAGAATGTTTATCATATACATTTGCATTAATCGTAAGTGTTTCTTTTTTCGAAATGGGGTAACCCAGATCTCAGCATAATTATGATATATGAACCGTAGGTTTGCCCCCATCATTAAAATAACATGTGCATAAATCACCAGATTGTATCACTGTACATGGACTGCTTTTTCTCTATGATTGGTAGAAGAATAGCTCTCTTCGGAGCATTGCATAACCTATCTAAAAAAATGAACATAATCTGCAAGATGTTAAGCATAGGTAGCAAATTTTTTTTGTAGTTTCTGTATCATATACTACTGATTATAAGATCTTTTTTGAACTGCTGATTATAAGATCTGAAAGCAGCAAAGTTGTTACTTGCACTGTTAATATAGAAGAGTACCTCTCACAACATGGGCAGCCCCCTCTGTCAGACCGTGGTCGACATCTTCCATCGCCTGTAAATTGACCAGTACCCTGACATCGCGTATGTGCGGCAAAAGCAGGGAACAGTCATGGCGGTGGTGAGACGGCTGCCTGTGATGTGCGGAGCAAGAAGCAAGGGATCGTCGGCTCCCGTGGAGATGATCGGCATCGGCGCTGAGATAGCCAACTATGCACGGAGCAAGCCGTAATGGTTCAACGTGTCTCGCGGTGATGATCCGCAGCGGCCCTGCGGCGGTGAGATGGCCGATGATGATGCCCAGAGCAAGCAGCAAGGAGTCGCTGGTTCCTGACGCGATGATCAGTTCCCGAGGTGAGACGGCCGATGACGGCACACAAAGCAAGCAGCAAGGGATCGTCGATTCGTCGTCTCTCGCGGTGATGATCTGCAACGGCGGTGAGAAGGCTGATGACCACACGCGTAGCAAGAAGCATGGGCTCATCATCTCCCGTGGCGATCATCTCGCGCTCGCGCCCCTGAGCAGTTAGCGTGGTCGCAGACTCGCAGAGTAGCATCGTTCTGTGGGCGACGCTTCGACAGCATGACGAACGTGGAGAGCTCGGTGGCGCCATGGGCGATGGACGCGCGATGTCGCTGTTCGTGGTGTACCTCGGCCCTGCGCTCTTCCTCCGCGACATGATGCATTTGTTCTCGGTGTGTCACTTGAGCGTTCCGTACCAAAGCAAGCTGCAATTTAAGATCAATTTGTGAATAGCAGAAGGGGAAAAGACAACAGCAGCGGAGATCAAACGCTTGTACTTTAGAGCTATTTAAGCTCCAATTTAATCTAGGATGGCTATCAGAAGGGCAAGGGCGTTTTCTCATGTGGAACCTACCTTTTCATCCGCCGCATCCTATTAAAACGCTTGAGTTGTTTAACTTCCCTAATTAACCGCAACGATTAGTGCGATATTTGCTTTGGTCGTGCATGCATTGGTTGCATGCACTTGATTTGAGCTGCTCCGGATTAGTGCATATTTCTTTGCTCAAGGGGCACACGTACAGGAGGGAGACTGAGGAAAAAAGCAAATGTTCAGCATGTAAAAACGGACGGCACTTTCTGTCTCAGTGACCTAATTAGCTGGGACAAATGGAGTACTATTTGCTTGTAAAATTATTTCACAAAATAAATGATGACATGGATGCATGGATGTATTCTGCATGCTCAAAATTCATGATGTGGTATGAGTGTTGAGGTGGATAGCTTGCATGTCAAGAAAAATAGGATAGTGGGGATCAACTATTTAGGTATTATAGATAAGGAAAAACTTGAAAAAGATTACCCTGCCTCGAACAAAATTCTCCTGTCGCAGCGGCTCTGAAATTGACGGGGAGCAGAACGAAACGATGGGACTCGATGCAGGCTGGGCAGCGCATGGTCCATCTGACGGCTGACAATGGGTGGGGATGATCGATCGGCGCAGCCTGCGCCGAAAATTATTACCCCCTGTACCACTTGCCGCTCAGCGGGGCACACTTGTCAGTCCCTCCACAGTAAAGGCCTATAAAGGGTAGCTAGCCCGGTATGAGCCTCTAGGCAACTCCTATTTCCATCAGCATTTTTCTTTTCTTCTTACAGCTCCCACATTGGATCCCCGCATCGTCATTCATTTGTTTTAATTGGGTCTGTAATCTAATCCAATCTTCAATTCTTTTTGCAGCAGTACTAATTATCAGAATATATATAGCAGTAGTTTCTAGTCAGTGCCAATAGGACAGATCCATGCATGTGTAATGTAAAGCATCCAGCTATGCAAAATTGATGGGATCATGGGAGCCATCTACTCTAACAAACAATACACATGTCGGCAATTAACCATAATTGTACGTCCTAGCTACTCTATAGCAATACAGATGATGCATGCATCGTCCTAGTACCACCGCCACTACTACTCTATTGCAATACAGAAGAACATGCCTTGGAGACTAACTAGAATAACTTCACTGTGCTGCTGTAAGCATCCTTCTGTAGCTGTGGTAGGTAGGTAGGAGTAGGAACAACATTCTTGAGGTGCTCTGCTCAGTACTCCCTCCGTCCCATAATATATGAGCGTTTTTGACAGTACACTAATGTAAAAACGCTTTTATATTATGGGACAGAGAGAGTAGTAATTAACTATACATTAATCACCGTCCTTAAACCACTGTAGTTGCATCTTGCATCGCCGGAATGGGGGAGTGAAGAGGGCAGAGCAGGGGAGCGAAATAAACCCTGGTGCAGTGATCCGGCCCCTGCAGCCTCCTTTCTGATCTGATCCGTATTTAACCCCTTTTTCTCCAAGAGGCACGAGAGAGAGAGAGAGAGAGAGAGAGAGAGAGAGAGAGAGAGAGAGAGAGAGAGAGAGAGAGATGGAACATGGAACCTTTAGGAGGGCTGCGATCTACTCGATCCAAAAGTTTCACCACCCACAATCATTTGCGCCATCCCCATTGCACCTCTCTCTCTCTCATGGCTAAATGGATGATGATCTATTTAACATGCACCCGACCTTTACTTGCTGCCTGCATATAATTCTGTTCCTCGCTTGCTTGCTTCTCCTTACTTATTTAGCGACTCCTCCATCCTCTTCTCCATCATCACCGCCACGACACAAGCACAAGCAAGCAGGCACACTACTGGTTGCTGGCTAGCTTAGACAATTCTCTTGCATAAACTACCTCTTGGCTCTCTCGGCAAAGGATCTAGAGCAGCACCGGGATCTGCGCGCGCGCACCAGCTTCGATGGGCCTCGATGTCGCGGAAATCTCTGAATTGGCGGCGCTCCGGCCGATCCAGACGGCCGTGAGCGGCGCCCGAGCCACGGCAGTACCGGGGGAGGACGACGGCAGTGCCGACACCGGCTGCGTCACACCAACGGCGAGCGGCGCGCAATCGGCCATGGCAGGGGGAGCAGACGATGGGGACGCAGCCGCCGACACAGGCAGCGTCACGCCGAGGGCGAGCGGCTGCATGGCCATGCTGGCAATTGCGCTGCAGCAAGACGACGGCTTCGCCACGCCGCTGGCAACGGGTGGACAAATTGGGCCGCGAGACGGCTGCGGAGCGGGGGCCACTGCCGGCGACGAGGGCAGCTTCACCACGCCTACGACGGCCGACAGCGCGCTGGTGCCGGCGACGGTGTGCCCACCGGCGCCTCGGAAGTCAGCACCGGTGCCGACGAGGAAGCGTGCGCCGCTGCAGCAGCGGCTCTTCTACCCGGTGCCGCGCGACTTGACCACCGTGTTCGTGGCCGTGCCACAGCACCCGCCGCCGGCCAAGAAGATGCGGGCGCACGTGGTGGAATCATCTGTGCCTCTAGGCACGTGACGGTGCTGCCCCCGACATAGGCTGCGTCACACCCAAGGCACGCCACTGCAGCAAGACCTCGGCGCCGATGTGATCGGCCTCGCTACGCCGCCGGCCAAGGGTGAAAAAATCGGGCCGGGTGACAGCTGCAACTATGGCGCCGCTGCCGGCGACGAGGGCAGCTTCACCATGCATGCCGACGACGGCCGAGAGCGCGCTGGTTCCGGCCACGGTGTGCCCGCCGGCGCCGCGGAAGTCGGCACCGGCGCCGAGAAGGAAGCGTCGGCCGCGCGACCTCACCACCGTCTTCGTCGCCGTGCCGCAGTGCCCGCCGCCGGCGATGAAAGATGCTGGTGCTCGTTGTCAAACAGTCTGTTCCTCTAGGCATATGCTGCCGCGCGACATTGTCCCGACCGCGAGTGCTGGAAAGAGTAGTGAAGCTTTATTGATATCTCATTCACACACAACACTAGCACTGAAGTTTAGCCGAACCAGTGGTCCTCCATCTCTGTTGGAGCTGAATCCCTCGGCTCCTCTCTCTCACTATATCTCTATTGTTCCTCTCAACATGTACAGATACACGAGTTTTGTTTTGGTGACTTGCTGCCTCACACCGCCAAAATACCTTTTCTATTGTTGATGCACTGCAAGCTTGTCTTACAGATGGTATGATAGGCATATATGCATGCCAGTTATAGGCTTTCCCAAATCGACTAGCACAAGTCGTGCCTAGCAATCTAATCTTCCTTGCCTACTAAGCGCACTACTGAACCGGCCAGGGGAGAGGGCCGCGGCGGCCACCCACACGTACGCGCATTCCAGATATGACACACGTCCACTCTCCACGCCAAGCATCCGATCTACCGACAGCCGGAGGCGCCGTGCGCTGGGCTCCGTGCGTTACGTTACGTCGCCATGTGAATGTGATGCGGCACGGCTCGGATCCACCAACCTAACCTGCGCTGACGAGGCCACGCACGTGAACGTGAAGGAAGATGAACAGTTCACGTACGTGCCGGCCGGACGCATACGGCGCCGCAGTCGTTGTGCGCTTTGCCATCACTTTCTGTGTCCTTGCTGCACTTACGCCATTCCCATGGGCCATGCATGCACAGTGAGCCACGTCCGATCGAGTTTGGACGCCAGCGAGCCAGCGGCGACCACGCACCGAGAGTACGTACGACGTACGCGGTGGCAGTGACCGCACTACGTGCCGCGGAGCATGTGCAGTGCAAGGCAGGCAGGGCCAAAGAGGCAATGACGACGGCCGTTGTGGTTGTGGCGCAAGTGACTTGGAAGATCATCCGCAGATCGATCATGGGAACTTACATATCGACGAACTAGGTGTCCGACAGACTGAGAAGATACCGAGCGTACACTGTCGCTGTCAATCTCGCGCGTGTACACTTCGTTGCTACTTCAGCCTACTCTTTGGTGCCCATTTCACATATATCTTTACATGCACGAACTCATAGTGAGTGAAGTCATTGTCGTATGGCCATGGGTTGATCGTGACTGGGATCGATCTATGTTATACAGAGAAAATATGGGATTATCTTTCGTAGGGATCACGTCGTCGCTTGACATGACTTGTTTAGTAGGACCTAATCACATAGGTCAATTGCGGATCAAGCTAGGAAAGAGGGTATCATTTCTTTTCTTCTGAAAACGATCTTTCTGAGGTCTCTAAATTAGCTTTGGTCGACTGGTAGGGACTTGATCAATCCTCTAGGTATTTTTGTTCCGTTTTATTTTCCCGGCTACTTCAATTTCAGAAATGTTATCGCACTTCTCAGTGAGCTGTGACTGTGAGTGGACTGCGAATTAGTGGATTTCCGTCGAGATGATGCATCCCCAAAAATCCATTTTCGGAGCAGCTTTCTATATATATAGGAGTAAACTTTATGAGCATATCCTGACATGTAGAAATGGAGCTTTTCCGGGAATCAAGTTTAGGTTTGTTGGGGTAACATCTTCGTTACTATAAGGCGGAAAGAGACGTTTACAATGAATTTGACATCTCCGCCTGTTTGACTAATAAAACTAAACCCATTGTTTTTATTTTTCTTTTAATGGTAATATGTGTCTTATTCATATCATAAAAATCAAAATACAACTCACGTAAAGACCGACATGAAAAACTGAAAAAACAGTAGAACGTCTCTGAGCTTTACACCAACGCCCGTTACATGCCTCCGGAACCACCACAACAGCCACCGAAGGAAAAAATAACGAATCACCTTCTCACCCGAGCTTGACGCGGCTCCATCGCTGATATGCAGCTTTGCGGACCTCCAAGGTGGCTCACCAAAAGGGAAGCCGTTGCCGTTGAACGAATCAGACCGGGGCAACACCCCAGACACGTCATCGAACTACAAATCTGGCACCCCACCACGACTAAGGTGCTGAAGGAGAAAACCGTACATGCCATCCATCAACCACGAACCAGCACACGTTCCGTCTTCCAGATGTCGTCGATGCAGCGCACAATCTGCATCCGCTCCTGAACTACCTCCCAAGCTCCACACCGACGTTGGAGGAAACGCCGTCGTAACGGCATAGCCCGAGGACACAGGTCCATCACGAGGATGTCGCCGCCGCCACATCATCCTTACTTGAACAGACTGATTTTTAAATCCATCGCATATCATAGGACTGGTTGCCTTGTTGGTGACAGATCTGAATCTTCTTTATTCAACACCGCCATTACC
This sequence comes from Triticum aestivum, assembly GCF_018294505.1. Lineage (NCBI taxonomy): Eukaryota > Viridiplantae > Streptophyta > Magnoliopsida > Poales > Poaceae > Triticum > Triticum aestivum. The sequence goes on along the minus strand of NC_057814.1, from coordinate 592,422,650 downwards.
GCTATCGAAACGAAGACAATGAACAGCCGAAAAACCTAAGCTACTAGGGCCTAACCTAATGCTACACGATCCACACGCGTAGATCCGGCGACCTCCCTCACCACCGACAACCAACGTCACCGGCGAAGAAGAGCCACCGGAGAAACGAGGCGGAGAGAGTCTCCTGGCGGCGGCTAGGGCTTTTAGTCGCCCGCCCGAAAGGAAAATCGAAACACGCACTTGGGCAACGGCGAGTTGCGAAGACGAGACTACTACAATGGGATTTCACTGTTTCTAATTAACTTGAGCATACATACATGCATGATCGTACAATAGGAAGCTCGCTTCTAGCACAGCCATTTCTAGTTGATCTCTTTGTTTTCCAAAAAGCTCTTGTCGGTCCTGACCATAAGATTTTAGTCTGTCTTTTTCAGGAACATAGTAGTGACGCAAACGCTCAATAACGCATACATATACGCCCCCATAAATGCACTCATGCACACAGAACCCTATGAACATCACCAAGAGACTGAGCTGGCGGGCCCTAAGATCGAAGAAGTCACCACCATGTCTCGCTATCGATGGAAGCACCGCCTCCCACTGAAAGAATATTTCGCTTTCATGAGATGTCAAAGCGTCAAACCCGAGGTTTAATCCCTGGTGTGCTAGGATACTGCTGCCTTCCTAACCATCCAACCACACTCGTTATCTAAGATTTGTCCATCAGTTGCTCGGGTAGAAGGAAAGAAGTGTCGCCATGCCAAAGCCCCATATAAAAAATTGTGCACACACCATTAGTGGCCTTGGTGATAGACTGTGACAGGTACAAGTGTGTCATCTGAAAGGACACGGATGTCGCCTAGAGGGTGGAGGTGAATAGACGATTTAAAAAAAATTACGGTTTAGACTTGAACAAATGCCGAATGAAAGTAGTGTTTAATTAATCAAGCACAAAACCTAAATATACTAGGCTCAACTATGTGCACCAACAACTTATGCTAAGCAAGATAAACAACTATTTAAGAGCAAGATATATATATAACAGGAATAACTATGGCTATCACAAAGTAAGGTGCATGAATAAAGAGCTCGGGTAAGCGATAACCAAGGCATGTGGAGACGATGATGTAACCCGAAGTTCACACCCTTGTGGATGCTAATCTCCATTAGAGTGGTGTAGAGGCACAATGCTCCCCAAAATGCAACTAGGGAAACCGTATTCTCCACATGCCCTGGCACAATGCAATACTTCGTGATTCCACTAAGGAACCCTTGAGTGCGGTCACCGAACCATACAAATGGTTAACCTTGGGGGCGGTCACCGAACCCGTACAAATGGTTACCCTTGGGGGCGGTCACTGAAGCCATACAAATTGCTCGGGGCAATCTCCACAACTTAATTGCAGACCCCGAAGCTTGCCCGGAGCTTTACACCACAATAGTTGAGCTCCGCAACACCACCAACCGTCTAGGATGCCCAATCACCCAAGAGGCAGAAGCTCTAGGGTGCCCAAACACCGAAGAATAATAATCTTCTCAACTATTGCTTCCACGTATCACTGTGGAGAACTCAAACCGATGCAACTAATGCAAGAAGAAGAACACAAGAAGTGCTCAAGTCCCCCACTCTCAAATCTCACCAAGCATTGGAAGAGATGGAGGAATCTGAGAGGAATAACAAGGAGAACACAAAAGAACTCCAAGATCTAGATCCACAAGGTACCCCTCACTAAGGGGAGAGATTGATTGGTGGAGAATGTAGGTATAGATCTCCTCTCTCTATTTTTCCGCAAAAAGGTGCAATAATCATGGGAGGAATAGAGAGAAAGCAAGCTCCAAGAGGTCAACACTGGTGAGGGGAAATGTGCTCAAGAACGTTGGGGTCAATGTGGAAGAAGATCCCTTTTATGGGACCCCACGAATCTAACCATTATGTTATGGAAATGCTTAAGCGATACTACCGCTTAAGGGTGTGGTACTACCTCTAAATATTGGTGGGAAACAGAAATCCTCATGGTAGTACACGCGACACAATAGCGGAAGTACCATACAAGCGATACTACCGCTTAAGTAAGCGATGCTACCTCTAGTTATGCACAAGTGGTACTACCTCTAATTAGATAGCAGCACAAACAGAACAACTATAACTTCTGGAAAGGAACTCTGATTTTGACAAGCTCAAGCTTGATAGAAAGCTAATGACAAGAGCTGTCAAATACAATTGGAGAACTTCAAAACAAGCAAGATTAATATGCCAACAATGTAGAAGTGGGAAACCACCATAAGAGAAGAACTGACAAAAATCCGACATAAAAAACATAATAGAAGATGCATATGAAATCCGTTTTTGATGAACTTGAGCTTGCCATGAAGAAGACCAAAAGCTCCAAAATCACATAGAGAAAAGCCAAACAAGAACCAGGAAAGATGATGACAAGGAGGCAATGATGCAATGGGTTGAGCTCTATACGAACGATACAATCATGGGTTAGTAGAGCCCTCCTTGATAGTACGGCTATCGATCCTATAACCTAGTTTCCCAACTAACACCATGAGACCGGAAAATATAAAACCTATCAAGCACAAACCTTTGTCTTGCACATAATCCGTTTGAGCTAGTTGATGACGATTTTGACCTTCTCATGTTGCACCATCTTTCTTGATTGTGCTGACTCGATGAAGACTAGTGAATTTCTCCCCCATACTCCACTATGTGTGAACCTTGATTAGGCACATCTTCACATGTTCATTATCATGAGAATGGACAACAAGCTTGAAGCATCTGATCTCTTCGTGATGCTCCACTTGAACTTGCACAACGCAACCTTGATGACGATCACCGCTTGATGTCATCCTCTATGAGTCATATGAGATATTCATTTAGATGCACGCCCATCGCAACATAAATGACCCCAAAAAGAAACCCCACATAGATCATGGGTTTAGTACACAAAGCATAATGAGAAATACTTACAATACCATGGGATCACTTGATACCTCTCGGTACATCTTCTACGCTTTGTGTTGATCACCTTGAATCACTCTTTGACTTTGTCTAATCAACCTTGTATCTTTCCTACTCTCTTCATTAAGATGATATCTTGAAGGTAACATGAATGTTCACACAATCTTCTTCTTTAAGACATGCTTGCAATAGACTCATCTCTCATATGACCAATCTTTGGATAACTCCAAGAATTACACCTTGCTCAAAAAATAATCTTCTTCTTTTTAGAGAAAAGGCATAGGCCGAGACCGAGAGAAGGCTCGAACGTAGCCCGTCTTTGAATTAACAAAGCCATCAACCGGCCAGGATTACATCGAAGAACCACTTACAAGCAGCAAGAAAAAGAAATAACAGGAAACCGAGTCGAAACAGCCTCAGGCGACATATACAAGGTGGATACAAGGCGGTGCCTAGACCAAAGACTACATAACAACTACCAAGATGGACATATGAGCATAATCCATCGAGGTCTTCGTCCGCCAAAGCAGCAAGCACAAGACGAGCAGCAAAACTTGTGGGGGACAACAATGTGAATGAAGGCAACCCTAGTCCACTCCAGAATGGTAAACAACTTGGGCACGATGGCTGCCGTCTTCGTTGCCGTAGAAGGCCACAACCTTCTCATCCCGTATCAAAAGGACGCTGCACCGCCGGCAGGCGAATTGGTTCCACCAAGAACCCGGAATCAAGCATGACACCAAGGAGTACCAGGGGAGGGATATAACGAGTAGACCACATTGAGCTCCACAAGAATTATGCTGTCACCAGGGCAAGACCACGAAGGAGACACGTACCGCAAGAAGGAACTCGAGCCAAATCGACACAACAAGAAAGGTCGACATTGCCAATGTCAACACTGAAGAACGGAGTCGCCATAGCAGCCACCAGCACACCCCAACACAGCAGGCCCCACGGTCCAAGGACGGTGCCTTCAGGAAGGGGAATGGCACCGTAGCGCCGCCGTCGTCCCCAAGCAGGACCAAGGGTTTCCCCTAGATTCAGGGAAGGGTGGATGGGGGTTGAGATAGCTCAACGAAGACTCCAAGGAGTGGATCAGCGCCGCAGCATCGTCGACATTGTGGTCGCTGTCGGTGTCAAAACCGGCGGATCTCGGGTAGGGGGTCCCAAACTGTTCGTCTAAGGATGATGGTAACAGGAGACGGGGGACACAATGTTTACCCAGATTCGGTCCCTCTCTATGGAGGTAATACCCTACTTCCTGCTTGATTGATCTTGATGAATATGTGTATTACAAGAGTTGATCTACCACGAGATCGTAATGGCTAAACCCTAGAAGTCTAGCTTGTATGACTATGGTAATGAGTATCTCCCCTCCGGACTAAGTCCTCTGGTTTATATAGATACCAGGAGGATATAGGGTTACACAAGGTCGGTTACAAAGAAAGGAACCTACACATTAGATCACACGGCTTGCCTTCCACGCCAAGGAGAGTCCCATCCGGACACTGGTGCAGTCTTCGATCTTCGTGTCTTCGCAGCCCATCAGTCCGGCCCATGGCTAACAGGTCGGACGCCCGAGGACCCCTTAGTCCAGGACTCCCTCAGTAGCCCCTGAACCTGGCTTCAATGACAAGGTATCCGGCGTATAGATCTGTCTTCGGCATTACAAGGCGGGTTCCTCGTTCCGAACTCCAAGATAGTCTTCGGATATAATGATCGTGTCCGGACCTGTAACACACACACCACACACAACCACCGAGAATATAATATTCCACGAGTCCAATCCGCTGACAACTTTTTGCCACATGACATCATGTCCGCCCGGTCATAATTCCGAACCGTTTTTCGTTTGCCGCTCCATGTTTCGAGACGCGGTTTCCATTGGCACGTCTTGTCGAAGCAGAGATCGTGTCCCCTTATTACAGGATTCTCATCAATACGGGCGTGGGTAACCCAACTGTGCCGTTTACACAACCCTTGGGAATAAGTGAGTTTTAAGGCGAGTGGGGAGGCGTTCGATATTTACTACCTTTATAAGGAGATAAAGATTCCCTTTCTTCACCCACGCCTTCTCTTGCTCTCTGTCCTTCCATTCTCGAGCTCCAGCGCCCATGTTCCCATCTTATTTTCTATTCCGAGCAAGCTCTCGACCATGTCCGGATCCGGAGGTCAAGGAAAGTGGATGGCCTCTTCCGTCTCGGCGAAGGACGTCGCCGAGCTTCGGGAGGCCGGGTATCTGGCGAAGGAGATCGCCCACTGATACGTCTCCAACGTATCTATAATTTTTGATTGTTCCATGCTATTATATTATCTGTTTTGGATGTTTATGGGCTTTATTACGCATTTTTATATTATTTTTGGGACTAGCCTATTAACCCAGAGCCCAGTGCCAGTTTCTGTTTTTCCCTTGTTTCAGTGTTTCGCAGAAAAGGAATATCAAACAGAGTCCAAACGGAATGAAACCTTCGGAAAAGTTATTTTTGCAACGGAAGCAATCCAGGGGACTTGGAGTGCATGTTAGGGAATCAACGAGGAGGGCACGAGCCAGGGGGGCGCGCCCACCCCCCCTGGGCGTGCCCTCCACCCTCGTGGCTCCCCTGACGTATTTCTTCCTCCTATATATACCAATATACCCTAAAACCTTCGGGGAACAGAATAGATCGGGAGTTCCGCCACCGCAAGCCTCTATAGCCACCAAAAACCAATCGGGACCCTGTTCCGGCACCCTGCCGGAGGGGGGATCCCTCACCGGTGGCCATCTTCATCATCCCGGCGCTCTCCATGACGAGGAGGGAGTAGTTCACCCTCGGGGCTGAGGGTATGTACCAGTAGCTATGTGTTTGATCTCTCTCTCGTGTTCTTGATTGGGCACGATCTTGATGTATCGCGAGCTTCGCTATTATAATTGGATCTTATGATGTTTCTCCCCCTCTACTCTCTTGTAATGGATTGAGTTTTCCCTTTGAAGTTATCTTATTGGGTTGAGTCTTTAATGATTTGAGAACACTTGATGTATGTCTTGCGTGGGATAACCGTGGTGACAATGGGTTATTCTATTGATTCACTTGATGTATGTTTTGGTGATCAACTTGCGGGTTCCGCCCATGAACCTATGCATAGGGGTTGGCACACGTTTTTGTCTTGACTCTCGGGTAGAAAATTTGGGGCACTCTTTGAGGTTCTATGTGTTGGTTGAATAGATGAATCTGAGATTGTGTGATGCATATCGTATAATCATACCCACGGATACTTGAGGTGACATTGGAGTATCTAGGTGACATTAGGGTTTTGGTTGATGTGTGTCTTAAGGTGTTATTTTACTACGAACTCTAGGGCTGTTTGTGACACTTATAGGAATAGCCCAATGGATTGATCGGAAAGAATAACTTTGAGGTGGTTTCATACCCTACCATAATCTCTTCGTTTGTTCTCCGCTATTAGTGACTTTGGAGTGACTCTTTGTTGCATGTTGAGGGATAGTTATATGATCCGATTATGTTATTATTGTTGAGAGAACTTGCACTAGTGAAAGTATGAACCCTAGGCCTTGTTTCAATGCATTGCAATACCATTTACGCTCACTTTTATCATTAGTTACCTTGCTGTTTTTATCTTTTCAGATTACAAAAACCTATATCTACCATCCATATTGCACTTGTATCACCATCTCTTCGCCGAACTAGTGCACCTATACAATTTACCATTGTATTGGGTGTGTTGGGGACACAAGAGACTCTTTGTTATTTGGTTGCAGGGTTGTTTGAGAGAGACCATCTTCAACCTACGCCTCCCACGGATTGATAAACCTTAGGTCATCCACTTGAGGGAAACTTGCTACTGTCCTACAAACCTTTGCACTTGGAGGCCCAACAACGTCTACAAGAAGAAGGTTGTGTAGTAGACATCAAGCAGTTTCTGGCGCCGTTGCCGGGGAGGTGAGTGCTTGAAGGTATATCTTTATATCTTGCAATCAAATCTTTTAGTTTCTTGTTTTATCACTAGTTTTGTCTATAAAAGAAAACTACAAAAAAATGGAATTGAGGATGCCTCATATGCTTCATCTTTTTAATGTCTTTCGTGAAAATAAGGATTCCGATAATTGTGCTCAAGTGCTAGAAGAAGAATGCATTAGAATGTTTGGCACTAAATTTTTGAATGATAAGCATGATTGCAATGTTGTTAGTATGAATTCTTTGAATAGCCATGATGCTAATGATACGCAAAGCCACAAGCTTGAGGATGCTATGTTTTATGAAGATGATATTTTTAGTCCCCCAAGTTTTGACGAGAAAATATATTATGATGATAGCATGCCTCCTATTTATGATGATTATATTGATGAAAGTAGATTTGGAGAGGTCATGACTTTATTTAGTGATGAATCCACTATTTCGGAAGAGGTTCCAATTGATTATGAGAACAAAGTTGCTATCTATGATGATTATTGTGATGACATGTATGCTATAAAGAATAATGATAACCATGAAACGTGTCATCATGATTTTAATTTTCAATTGGATTATGCCTCACATGATAGTTATTTTGTTGAGTTTCCCCCCACTACTATTAATGAGAAGAAGTTTGCTTATGTGGAGAGTAGTAAAATTTCTATGCAAGTAGATCATGAAAAGAATGCTTTAGGTGCTGGTTATATTGTTGAATTCATTCATGATGCTACTGCAAATTATTATGAGGGAGGAATGTATGCTTGTAGGAATTGCAATAATATCAAGTTTCCTTTCTATGTACTTAAAGTTTTGAAGTTATGCTTGTTATGCCTTCCTATGCTAGTTGATTATTGTTCCCATAAGTTGTTTGCTCACAAAATCCCTATGCATAGGAAGTGGGTTAGACTTAAATGTGCTAGTCATATTCTTCATGATGCTCTCTTTATGTTTCAATTCTTATCTTTTATGTGAGCATCATTGAAATCATAATGCCTAGCTAGGGGCGTTAAACATTAGCACTTGTTGGGAGGCAACGCAATTTTATTTTAGTTTCTTGCTTTTTGGTTCTAATTAGGAATAAATAATCCATCTAGCTTCTGTTTAGATGTGGTTTTGTGTTTAGTTAGTGTTTGTGACAAGTTAAACCTATAGGATCTTCTTGGATGATAGTTATTTGATCTTGCTGAAAATTCCAGAAACTTTCTGTTCACGAAACAATTGTTAAAAATCACCAGAACGTGATAAAATACTGATTACAATTGCAGTAGATCAATAAACAAATTATCTAGGTCGTCCTATTTTCGTAGAATTTTTGGATTTCCAGAAGTTTGCGTTAGTTACAGATTACTACAGACTGTTCTGTTTTTGACAGATTCTGTTTTTCGTGTGTTGTTTGCTTATTTTGATGAAGTAAAATAGTTTACAAACCATAGAGAAGTTGGAATACAGTAGGTTTAACACCAATATAAATAAAGAATGAGTTCATTACAGTACCTTGAAGTGGTGTTTTGTTTTCTTTTGCTAACGGAGCTTACGAGTTTTCTGTTAAGTTTTGTGTTGTGAAGTTTTCAAGTTTTGGGTAAAGATTCGATGGACTATGGAATAAGGAGTGGCAAGAGCCTAAGCTTGGGGATGCCCAAGGCACCGCAAGGTAACATTCAAGGATAACCAAGAGCCTAAGCTTGGGGATGCCCCGGAAGGCATCCCCTCTTTCGTCTTCATTCATCGGTAACTTTACTTGGAGCTATATTTTTATTCACAACATGATATGTGTTTTGCTTGGAGCGTCATTTTATTTTCTTTAGCTTTGCTTGCTGTTTGAATAAAGTACCAATATCTGAAATCCTTAAATGTTAGAGACTCTTCACATAATTGCATAATTATTCAACTACTCATTGATCTTCACTTATATCTTTCGGGGTAGTGTGTCGTTTGCTCTAGTGCTTCACTTATATCTTTTAGAGCACAATGGTGGTTTTATTTTGAAGAAATAGATGAACTCTCATGCTTCACATATATTATTTTGAGAGTCTTAAACAGCAGGGTAATTTTCTTAATCCTAATATGATAGGTATGAAAGACTAGTAAAAACTTTCTTATGAGTGTGTTGAATACTAAGAGAAGTTTGATGCTTGATGATTGTTTTGAGATATGGAGGTAGTGATATTAAAGTTGTGCTAGTTGAGTAGTTGTGAATTTGAGAAATACTTGTGTTGAAGTTCGCAAGTCCCGTAGCATGCACGTATGGTAAGCGTTATGTAACAAATTTGAAACATGAGGTGTTCTTTGATTGTCCTCCTTATGAGTGGCGGTCGGGGACGAGCGATGGTCTTTTCCTACCAATCTATCCCCCTAGGAGCATGCGCGTAGTGCTTGGTTTTTGATGACTTGTAGATTTTTGCAATAAGTATGTGAGTTCTTTATGACTAATGTTGAGTCCATGGATTATACGCACTCTTACCCTTCCATCATTGCTAGCCTCTTTGGTACCGTGCATTGCTCTTTCTCACATTGAGAGTTGGTGCAAACTTCGCCGGTGCATCCAAACCCCGTGATATGCTACGCTCTTTCACACATAAACCTCCTTATATCTTCCTCAAAACAGCCACCATACCTACCTATTATGGCATTTCCATAGCTATTCCGAGATATATTGCCATGCAACTTTCCACCGTTCCGTTTATCATGACACGTTCATCATTGTCATATTGCTTTGCATGATCATGTAGTTGACATAGTATTTGTGGCAAAGCCACCACTCATAATTCTTTCATACATGTCACTCTTGGTTCATTGCATATCCCGGTACACCGCCGGAGGCATTCATATAGAGTCATACTTTGTTCTAGTATCGAGTTGTAATCATTGAGTTGTAAATAAATAGAAGTGTGATGATCATCATTTTCTAGAGCATTGTTCCAAGTGAGGAAAATTAAAAAAATAAAAAAAGAGAAAGGCCATAAAAAAAGAAGGCCCAAAAAAAATGAGAGAAAAAGAGAGAAGGGACAATGTTACTATCCTTTTTACCACACATGTGCTTCAAAGTAGCACCATAATCTTCATGATAGAGAGTCTCTTGTTTTGTCACTTTCATATACTAGTGGGAATTTTTCATTATAGAACTTGGCTTGTATATTCCAACAATGGGCTTCCTCAAATGCCCTAGGTCTTCGTGAGCAAGCAAGTTGGATGCACACCCACTTAGTTTCTTTTGTTGAGCTTTCATACATGTATAGCTCTAGTGCATCCGTTGCATGGCAATCCCTACTCCTTGCATTAACATCAATCGATGGGCATCTCCATAGCTCATTGATTAGCCGCGTTAATGTGAGACTTTCTCCTTTTTTGTCATCTCCACATAAGCCCCATCATTATATTCTATTCCACCCATAGTGCTATATCCATGGCTCACGCTCATGTATTGCGTGAAGGTTGAAAAAGGTTGAGATTACTAAAGTATGAAACAATTGCTTGGCTTGTCATCGGGGTTGTGCATGATGAGAGCATTCTTGTGTAACGAAAATGGAGCATGACTAAACTATATGATTTTGTAGGGATGAACTTTCTTTGGCCATGTTATTTTGAGAGGACGTAATTGCTTAGTTAGTATGCTTGAAGTATTATTACTTTTATGTCAATATGAACTTTTATCTGGAATCTTTCGGATCTGAATATTCATACCACAATTAAGAAGAATTACATTGAAATTATGCCAAGTAGCATTCCACATCAAAAAATTTGTTTTTACCATTTACCTACTCGAGGACGAGCAGGAATTAAGCTTGGGGATGCTGATACGTCTCCAGCGTATCTATAATTTTTTATTGTTCCATGCTATTATATTATCTTTTTTGGATGTTTATGGGCTTTATTACGCACTTTTATATTTCTTTTGGGACTAACCTATTAACCCAGAGCCCAGTGCCAGTTTCTGTTTTCCCTTGTTTCAGTTTTTCGCAGAAAAGGAATATCAAACGGAGTCCAAACGGAATGAAACCTTCGGAAAAGTTATTTTTGGAACGGAAGCAATACAGGGGACTTGGAGTGCACGTCAAGGAATCAACGAGGAGGGCACGAGGCAGGGGGGCGCGCCCACCCCCCTGGGCGCGCCCTCCACCCTCGTGGGCCCCTCGTGGCTCCCCTGACGTATTTCTTCCTCCTATATATACCAATATACGCTAAAACATTCGGGGAATAGAATAGATCGGGAGTTCCACCGCCGCAAGCCTCTGTAGTCACCAAAAACCAATCGGTACCCTGTTCGGGCACCCTGCCGGAGGGGGGATCCCTCACCGGTGGCCATCTTCATCATCCTGGCGCTCTCCATGGCGAGGAGGGAGTAGTTCCCCCTCGGGGCTGAGGGTATGTACCAGTAGCTATGTGTTTGATCTCTCTCTCGTGTTCTTGATTTGGCACGATCTTGATGTATCGCGAGCTTTGCTATTATAGTTGGATCTTATGATGTTTCTCCCCCTCTACTCTCTTGTAATGGATTGAGTTTTCCCTTTGAAGTTATCTTATCGGATTGAGTCTTTAATGACTTGAGAACACTTGATGTATGTCTTGCGTGGGATAATCGTGGTGACAATGGGTTATTCTATTGATTCACTTGATGTATGTTTTGGTGATCAACTTGCGGGTTCCGCCCATGAACCTATGCATAGGGGTTGGCACACGTTTTCGTCTTGACTCTCGGGTAGAAACTTTGGGGCACTCTTTGAGGTTCTATGTGTTGGTTGAATAGATGAATCTGAGATTGTGTGATGCATATCGTATAATCATACCCACGGATACTTGAGGTGACATTGGAGTATCTAGGTGACATTAGGGTTTTGGTTGATGTGTGTCTTAAGGTGTTATTTTACTACGAACTCTAGGGCTGTTTGTGACACTTATAGGAATAGCCCAATGGATTGATCGGAAAGAATAACTTTGAGGTGGTTTCGTACCCTACCATAATCTCTTCGTTTGTTCTCCGCTATTAGTGACTTTGGAGTGACTCTTTGTTTCATGTTGAGGGATAGTTATATGATCCAATTATGTTATTTTTGTTGAGAGAACTTGCACTAGTGAAAGTATGAACCCTAGGCCTTGTTTCAACGCATTGCAATACCGTTTACGCTCACTTTTATCATTAGTTACCTTGCTGTTTTTATATTTTCAGATTACAAAAACCTATATCTACCATCCATATTGCACTTGTATCACCATCTCTTCGCCGAACTAGTGCACCTATACAATTTACCATTGTATTGGGTGTGTTGGGGACACAAGAGACTCTTTGTTATTTGGTTGCAGGGTTGTTTGAGAGAGACCATCTTCAACCTACGCCTCCCACGGATTGATAAAACTTAGGTCATCCACTTGAGGGAAATTTGCTATTGTGCTACAAACCTCTGCACTTGGAGGCCCAACAACGTCTACAAGAAGATGGTTGTGTAGTAGACATCACCCACCGTCTTCCGGCCAAGGGACAAGTCGTCCCCACACCAAAGCCCAACGAGAGGTTGGTGTTCCTCCCTCGTTTCGTCCGCGGGCTAGGGTTTCTACTCCACCCTTTCGTCCGCGAGCTGATGTTCTATTACGGGCTAGCTTTCCATGATCTAGCCCCGAACTCTTTCCTGAACATCTCGGCGTTCATTGTCGTGTGTGAGGCCTTTCTCCGCATCTAGCCCCATTTCGAACTATGGCTCAAAATCTTCAACGTGAAGCCGAAGGTGGTGGATGGCCAACACGCGGAGTGCGGGGGAGCCATGGTGAGCAAGATCCCCAACGTCACATGGCCCCAAGGCACGTTCGTGGAGACTGTCAAGGAGTGGAAGAAGCTGTGGTTTTATATCACAGAGCCACACGGTGCCACTTGGGCCACCGCTCCCGAATTTAATTCCCGGGCTCCAATGCGGCTGACCTCCTGGATGGAGAAAGGCCCAAATTGGTCTTCGTCGGATGAGTTGATCGCGCTGCGGACGCGCGTTCAAAGCATGGTGAACAAGAACATTAAGCTCGTCGACATGATCTAGGTTATGCTAGTTCGCCAGATCCTCCCTTGCCAACGCCGGACTTCCCCTTTATGGGAATTTGATGCGGAGAAGCACCAGACCTTGGTGAGGCTCTTCAGCAGCACTCACGAAGACGCCTGGAAGCTGCTCTTCAAAGGCGATGAGAAGCCGCCGGCCATTGACTCGGATCGTGGGCACGATCTTGCCCACCCCGCCAGCGCGGTAAGTCCACCACATCTCAAGGCGTGCCCTGTACCTGTTTGTCCAAGGAGGGTAACTAAACTTTGCTAATTTATCGTTTCAGGAATGGACGGAGATAGCGGAGCGAATTCACAGTTCGGCTCCTCTTCCCGAAGAGCCAGTCATCCCGCTCCTGGCGAAGATGCTGGTCCCGGCGCCCTATCAGCCGCCGGAGAAGAAGGCCAAGGGAGGCCGGGGTGGCCTCTGCCGCAAAGGCACTTCGGACGTGATGTCCGAAGACAAGACTCACTCCTGTGCCGTCGAAGATGACGAGGAGGAGGAGGAAAGCAATCCTCCCCCTGATGGGGGGAGGAAGAAGAGGGCGGCCTCCACAAATCTGGAGGCGGAGGCACCCAAGAAGGGGAAAGGCTCCCTCGCGGATAAAACCGCATGGGACGTCGACAACAGTCCGGAGCGACCCACACGGAGCAAGCCCCTGGCTGCGTCGTAAGTACTTGACAGACTCGTGCTCGCCCGTGTATCCGGCCTTTCCTCCTTATTGTATTAACATGGTTAGTTATGCTTATTGCAGTCCGGCCCGCGACAGCTCCCTGCGAACCTCGTCGGGAGGTTCGCTGGATTCAAAGGTGATGGCCAGCGAATCACTGCCGGCCGCTCACTCTCCCCCGGCCAAGGGTGACGTTGAGGTGTCGTCCCGAAGGACCCTTCCTGGCCGGGGAGAGGTTCCGGAGGTTGTCAGGGCGGCACTAGAGGTCGAGACCTCGGCCGCCGGACACATGGGGGAACAGATCCCCATGGGGACTGATAATGGGGGTCAGGCTCAATTCGGCCCCCAACTGAATACGGTTTCGGAGACCCACAAGGCTCCGGAATCTGGCAAGCAGCCTCCATCGAAAGAAGGAGGCGCGCCCATCCCGCCGGTGATCTCTATCCAACCAGAGGGATTGGACATTTTGCTGGAAGCGCTACAAGGCGCTTCCATTGTGGATGAACACCGTATCCTTATGGGTACGGTGATTGAGAAGGTTCAGTCCGCCAAAAGCGGACTGACCGAAGCCTGCAGCGGCCTGTTGACAGGTTTTGAGGTAAGCGACGCAAAAGAGAAAAATCCCAATATAGACAGTAGCCCCTGAGACACTGTCCGGAGTTCGGAAAGAAAAGTCGGATAGAGGATCAAATAATTTTCGCAGGGAACTAACTAAATGTGTCTTGTAAGCAGGCGTCATTGTTGGCCACGACCTAACACGCTGCCAAAGTCTCCGGACTAAAGCAGAAGCTGGAGCGGGCTGAGGGAGAGCTCGGCCAAGCGAGGAAGCAGCTGGAAGAGCAACGAGGTATGCAATGACTTGATATATATTCGGAAGGAACAAATAATGTTTATTGACTGTAATGTCATGACTTATGTTGGAGCGACGACCGAGGTCGAGGCCCTGAAAAAGGCCCTGGCCGAAGCCGAGGAGAAAGCTGTGAATGAGCAAGCCACCCGCAAAAAGCTCAAGGCCAGGCTCAACGAAGTCCAGCAAGAACTCCAGGACACGGTGAAAAAGTGTGAAGCCTTGGAGGGTGATGTTTCGGCTCGAGAGGCCGAACTCGCCAAGGCTCGCCAAAGTGCGGAAGAGGCCCGGGTTGACGCCCAGGGCGCCCTCCAGAAGATCAAGGAGGCCAAGAAAATCGCGGAGGGTAAGGCGTTTAGTATGCAAAGCAAGTATGTGAAGAAGAAGTATTTCTTACTAACCCGAATTCGGAGTTCCCGAGGGGCCTTCGCGGACCTGCCGCACAGCGTGTCAGATGCTGTGGAGTTCTTCCGAGCCGAACAAGGGAGCTCTACGTAGAAGCTATTCTGGTCGTAGTACCTTGCACCATAACATCCAGTTCCCTTCACCGATCAGCTGAAACAGCTGGTCGAGCTGCATAGGGTGGCCGAACTGGCCATGAAGGATTTAGTAATCCGGTTGTGGCCTGCCGAAGCTATACCCAGCAGCTACTTCGGCCTCGTGAAGTGGCTGGTGAGTGCTTGTCCTCGGCTGGACGTCGTCAAGCGGTCGGTCTGCATCGAGGGCGCGTGCCTAGCCTTCGCCTATGTCAAGGTGTGGTGGGCGAAGATGGATGTCGTCAAGCTAGCGACCGAGGGGCCGCCTGAGGGCAAGGAGCACCGCACACCCGAGCGATATTTTGGAGACGTATTGGAGGGGTCCCGCATTGTTGCGGAGCAGTGTGCAAAAGACATTATTTTTGAATGAGTACATTCATGTTGCCTCGGCCTTGTATGATCAAACAAAGTTGTTATGTAATATAATGTTTTTGTTTTTATAAAAAAATTACCTCCTGTGCGGCCGTGTGGTATAAAATCTGAGGGTTTGCCAGTCGTCGGCTTCTGCACCCATGTAGGTAGTACGGGGGTGTTCGGGATGGATTCTAAACACTCTTGATCCAATTGTTTGGTCCTTGAAGGAGGTGTTTAGCGCAACGAACCAGGCAATCAGACTATACGGCTTGAACACCCTCACTTAGCCATAGGAGTTTGACAATAAAAATATAGGCGCAGCCCCTAGTATCCGAACTAGGATGCTGTAAACACCTAATCGGGTAAGTACCGATCCCTCGCGCAATGCGTAAAAAATCTCCAACGATTTGAGACCTCCGAAGAGCTGACCGGCTCTCGCCGCATCATGACAGTCAGTTCTCGGCTTTCTCTACTGAGGTGCTCCATCGGGTAAACCAGGGCACAATCGCAGTAGTTCTCCCTTTACTACCTTAGCCGATATAGAGAAATGTAAGGTAGCAAGCACAGGAGCCGGGCAACCCAACTATTGACCAGAGACATGATTCAGAGCCAATGCATATAATGCTAAATTCGGGGTGCCGAACTGTACTGTGAAAAAGTGTTCGGACTTTGTTGCCGTAGTGTGGGGCGCCATGAAGCCCCTGGCAAATGGAAACGTACCAAAGTGTACGGGTGCTACTTGATAAGGTTTATTAACAAAGAATAAAAAAACAGAAAAGGAGCAAAGGTAATGAGCTAGGGCCGCAGAATTTGGGCCGCGAACTGTTTTCATTACAATTTTATTAATACGTCAAAGCACATTGATACAAATAGTGCGATAAGCAACAGGCTATTTAACATGCTAAAAACCAAAGAAGAGCTGCATGTGGGTCCTGAAAAACAGGTAGGGTGATTGTTAACGAAACCACCTTGAAATTCCCCTATACGCTTGTGCTTCTTGCCATCTTGGTGTATTTGTCCTTCGAGAGGACCGGTGATCTAGCCATTAGGGAAGGTATGTGGAATAGAAACCCGAAAAAGGGAAAAGGAAACAATGAAAGTATATGTGTCCGGGAGCGGTCGAGCCGTACTATGGATCACAAGGTAGGTATGCCTCCATCTATGCCCATGGTATTTTGAGTGCGTAATTATGTATGCGCAATACTAATGCCGCCACCTGATCGGGACTGGGACGGAGGCCGAATTGCTAATCGAGCTCTTGACGAGTCGAGCTGTCATGCTGCAGAATAGTCCGGACCCTCTTGACAGTGTCTGGGAGGCTGGCCGCTGAATTGATGTTCTGCTTGAAAAGGCCGCTCTGTACTTCTACTGCTAAGGCCGCGGTGCGTTCCTTGGTACGGAGGGAACGTTCCGTGTTTTCATTGACTGTTATGACGCCGCGTGGCCCGGGCATCTTGAGCTTGAGGTAAGCATAATGAGGCACCGCATTGAATCGAGCAAATGTGGTTCGTCCGAGCAGTGCGTGATAGCCGATGCGAAAACGAACGATATCAAAGATTAACTCTTCGCTTCGGAAGTTGTCCGGAGATCCGAAGACAACCTCTAGCGTAATTGAGCCCGTGCAACGGGCCTCTACACCTGGTATGACTCCTTTGAAGGTAGTTTTTATGGGCTTGACCCGTGATGGGTTAATGCCCATTTTCCACATTGTATCCTGATAGAGCAGATTCAGGCTGCTACTGCCGTCCATAAGGACTCGCGCTAGGTGGAATCTGTCAATTATTCGATCAAGGACCAATGCTGCTGAACCGCCATGACGGATACTGGTCGGATGGTCCCGTCGATCAAAAGTGATCGGGCACGGTTACCATGGGTTAAATTTTGGGGCGACTGGCTCTATCGCATAGACGTCCCTGAGCGCGCGCTTGGGCTCCCTCTTGGGGATGTGTGTAGCATATATCATGTTCCCTGATTTGACCTGGGGGGAAACTTCTTTTGTCCCCCTGTGTTTGGTTGCCGGGGCTCCTCGTCATCGTCCTCGCTTTGCGATCCCTTTTCTTTGTTCTCGGTATTTAACTTGCCGGCCTGTTTAAAATCCCAATAATCTCTGTTGGTATGATTGGCTGGTTTATCAGGGCTGCCATGGATTTGGCACGGACGATCGAGTATGTGATCCAAGCTTGATGGTCCCTGATTGTTTCTTTTATATGGCTTCTTCCGCCGACCGGACATGGAACCACTGAATCCAGCATTGACTGTCATGTCATCGGTGTTGTCACCATTACTTCGGCGTTTGTGTCTGCTGCGTCGGAGCTTCGCGTTGCTATATTTGGCCTCGGAGGTGCCTATGTCACTTGCTGTATTTTTGCTACGGGCCAGCCAACTATCCTCTCCCGCACAGAAGCGGGTCATGAGTGCCGTGAGGGCTGCCATGGATTTTGGCTTTTCCTGGCCGAGGTGGCGGGTGAGCCATTCATCACGGATGCTATGTTTAAAGGCCGCTAGGGCTTCGGCATCCGGATAGTCGTCGATCTAGTTCTTTTTAGTTAGGAACCTAGTCCAGAATTTCCTGGCTGACTCTCCAGGTTGTTGGACTATGTGACTTCAGTCATCGGCGTCTTGTGGCCGGACATAAGTACCTTGGAAGTTGTCAAGGATAGCTTCTTCCAAGTCCTCCCAGCTGCCAATGGAATTTTCAGGCAGACTGTTTGCCAGTGCCGAGCTGGCCCTTTGAGTTTTAGTGGGAGGTATTTGATGGCGTGAAGATCATCCCCGCGGGCCATGTGGATGTGGAGAATAAAATCCTCGATCCATACTGCGGGATCGGTTGTTCCATCGTATGATTCAATGTTTACTGGTTTGAAACCTTCTGGGAATTCATGATCCATTACTTCGTCAGTGAAGCAAAGAGGGTGTGCGGTGCCTCTATATCGGGCCGCATCGCGACGTAGCTCCGATGGAGTCCGTCTGCGGTTTTTGGCCCGGGCGTGACTAAGTTTGTCACGTCCGAATAGATAGCTGTCCTCGCGTGTCAAGGCACGTCCTCGCAATCCGTAGATCGATCTTGTATGTCCTGCTCTACTGTCCAGGTCTGGACGAAGGTCATATGTATAGCCCCGAGTTGTCTTATCCCTGGCTTTACGGTGAGGTGGGACAGTCTGGTTTTCGGCTCGAGTTGCCGTTTTATCTCGACCGCGCGGTGGCCGATCAACCGCATTGCGTGATGCAGGTGCGGGGTCTGGCGCCTCGTCATCGAACTGAGGTAGCAATTTGCGCTTCGGGTAACTTTTGGCTGGGCGTTTAAGGCCGTATTCCTCGGCTGCCAGGATATTGGTCCATCTGTCATTGAGCAGGTCTTGATCAGCTTGAAGCTGCTGCTGCTTCTTTTTCAGGCTCCTCGCAGTGGCTATTAGCTGAAGCTTAAAGCGTTCCTGCTCGAGAGGTTCCTCAGGCACGATGAAGTCTTTGTTGCCGAGGCTCACCTCCTCCTCGGAGAACGGATGATAACTACCGTCCTCCGAGTCTTCTTCTATGGCCTGTTCGTCAGGGCTGATTTGCCCATCTTCCCGATTGTCTTGTTCGGCAGTTTGTTCATCGGGTTCTTCTGTGTCTTCGGCACCATCCGGAGTGTAGTCGTCTCCTGTGCTGGTGTTGCTGTCTCTGCTGCAGCGTGATTTAGAGCGGCGCCGCTGACGCCGGCACTTTGGTTGTGTCTTAGGAGGGTCCTCCTTCGCTGGGTTTTCCTTGCCATCGCCGCTATTATTTTTTGGCGCATCTACCATGTATACGTCATATGAGGAAGTGGCCGTCCATCGTCCAGTGAACGGCGGGTTTTGGGCCTCCTCGTCTCCGGCATCGCCGTCGATACCGTCGATGTCTTCGGAGTCGTAATCAAGCGTGTTGATTAGGTCTTCAAAAGTGGCTATGAAATGGGCGGTGGGTGGGAAACGAAATTCTCCATCATTCGCCTCCAGCTCAAATCGGATATAATTCGGCTGAGAGTCCTCCGCTAGAGATAGATTCTTTAACGAGTTTAGCACATCGCCTAAAGGTGAGTGCTGGAAGATGTCCGCGGCGCTGAATTCAGCGATCGAATATGTGGACGCACATGGCTCGGAACTTACGTCCGGAAACGAGTCCGAGGTTCCGATGACACAGGCCTCGCCCGAGGTTAGGTCTGTGTGTGGCTCCAACGCCGCAGAGTCTGCGGCCTCCATGGCGGGGTTGACCTTCCCGTCCTTGGATGGCGCGATCTGCTCCGGATCTAAGGCCAGAGCGGTTACAGGTGCGATTTCCTGAGTGTGGTCCGATGACAGATTTAAGTCATGCTCATCGTGGCGACGGGGAGCGACTGCCGCGGTCCCGAATCCATCGAAGATCAAGTCTCCGCGGATGTCCGCGACGTAGTTCAAGCTCCCGAATCTGACCTAATGGCCAGGGGCGTAGCTGTCGATCTGCTCCAGCTGGCCAAGCGAGTTGGCCCGCGGTACGAAGTCGCCAAACACGAAGATTTGTCCGGGGAGGAAGGTTTCCCCTTGGACAACATCATTGTCGATGATTAAAGGGGCCATCAAACCTTTTGGGGACGGCACAGTGGAACTCTCAATGAAAGCACCAATGTCGGTATCAAAACCGGCGGATCTCGGGTAGGGGGTCCCGAAATGTGCGTCTAAGGATGATGGTAACAGGAGACGCGGGACACAATGTTTACCCAGGTTCGGGCCCTCTCTATGGAGGTAATACCCTACTTCCTGCTTAATTGATCTTGATGAATATGAGTATTACAAGAGTTGATCTACCACGAGATCGTAATGGCTAAACCCTAGAAGTCTAGCCTGTATGACTATGGTAATGAGTATCTCCCCTCCGGACTAAGTCCTCTGGTTTATATAGACACCGGGAGGATCTAGGGTTACACAAGGTCGGTTACAAAGAAAGGAACCTACACATTAGATCACTAAGCTTGCCTTCCATTCCAAGGAGAGTCCCATCCGGACATGGGTGCAATCTTCGATCTTCGTATCTTCGCAACCCATTAGTCCGCCCATGGCTAACAGGCCGGACGCCCGAGGACCCCATAGTCCAGGACTCCCTGAGTCGCCGTCGCCGGCCAAGGGTTTCCCCCGGTCCCAAGAGCCCCACCATCCAATCGCCGAACACCACCCGGATCCGGCGAGCAAGGCCACACCGAAGCCCAGATCGAGCGGGATAGGGTGAAGGAGATGAAGCTAGCGCTGGTCGATCCAGATCTGGCGGCCAGCCGACGGAAACCACGGCCGCCGTGAGCTCCCACCACTGGGTCCTCGCCGCCCACGCAAGCGGAGGAAGACCGGCCGCACACCCGTAGCCACCCTCCGTCGCAGGGAAGACGCCGCCCACCTTAACCGGGGCCGCCACCCCGGCACACCAAGCTTTTCGCGCGAGGTAGAAGCAGCCAGCCCCGCCGCCACCTTCCTCGATGCCACGCGGGCTTGCCGGCGGCTGTCTCTGGTGGCGGCAAGATCTGGAGGGAGGGGGAGGGGGCCGACGGCGCTCTAGAGTTGGGCCGCCCGAGTCGCCCCACAGGAGCAACGCGGGGGCGAAGGGGGGCCGAAATCACTGGAACTTCTTCTTTCAAACTTGAAACATATTTATGTTCTTCAAGCATTGCCTATGGATAACCTTTCAAGTACAACTCAAAGAAATCATTAGTCCACTGGGATTGTCATTAATTACCAAAACCAAACATGGGGGCACCATGCACTTTCATCATCTTTCGATGAGAAACACACATCAATTAGTGTGGACTCAACTTTGTCAATCCGACCACAATGTGGGATGACATTGCGCCTATGCAATTGCTAAACTAACTTTGGAATTGTTATTGACCACGCTGGAGCATGATCAACCCAACCAGGAAGTTATAATTCCACCAAGCAAGCGAAGAACAAGCAAGAACTATAATATCCAACCAAGATACTACATACGTATCCTATATACCTAAGAGAGTCATCCCACTAACTTATTTATCTCAACGTTAAAGCATGCCACAACACCATATAACTATGGATGTGATAAGGCCCACCTCAACATGTGAGCATGCATGGAAAAAGACCAACCACCACATGTAACCATGCATTCAAAAAATATTTTTCATTTTATTACTCTACTTATATTAAATAAATATTTTTCAGCTATACATGATCAAATACATTAAGTTGTGTAGTTTTAAATTTGGTTAACGTGGTATTAATCAAAATAAAAATATTTATATTCCCCTCAAGAAATCTCATTAAAATATATTGCAACCAATTCCGGTAGCAACACATGGGTTTCATCTAGTATATATGGAGTACATACGAAAGTTGGGGTTACATAAGAGATCTTGCCCTAGTTATGGAGGGATAGAGAGGAAATTCAGCCAGCCCTAGAAGGGGTGCCAAATCCATTCTAAGTAAGTTTCATCCACTAATACAAACTCTAAAAACTATGTATGGTCATGTATTTCAAAATTACATGGGTCTAGCCGAAAGTAAGGTGACACAACACATGTAGAGGCTATGGACGAAAACACAAAGCACTAGCTATCTTATATATTTCGTCCATGTTTCATGTCTCATCATTGTGACATCAAAGTCCTAAAATCTGTGCTTGAGGCTGCATTGTCCTTCCCTATGGGCTCGTCTCAATCTCTATGATTGATCATGCTCCAATCTTCTAGCAACAGGTCTCGATTTTCTAGAATTGAACATGTATAGTGATGACCCACAAGTATAGGGGATCTATCATAGTACTTTTGAGAAGTAAGAGTGTCGAACCCAACGAGGAGCAGAAGGAAATGGCAAGCGGTTTTCAGCAAGGTATTCTTTGCAAGCACTGAAATTATCGGTAACAGATAGTTGTGTGATAAGATAATTCGTAACGGGTAACAAGTAACAAAAGTAACTAAGGTGCAGCAAGGTGGCCCTATCCTTTTTGTATCAAAGGACAAGCCTGGACAAACTCTTATAGAAAGCAAAGCGCTCCCAAGGACACATGGGAATTACTGTGAAGCTAGTTTTCATCATGCTCATATGATTCATATTTGTTACTTAGATAATTTAATATGTGGGTGGACCGGTGCTTGGGTGCTGTCCTTACTTGGACAAGCCTCCCACTTATGATTAACCCCTCTCGCAAGGATCCGCAACTATGAAAGAAGAATTAAGATAAATCTAACCATAGCATGAAACATGTGGATCCAAATCAGCCCCTTACGAAGCAACGCATAAACTAGGGTTTAAGCTTCTGTCACTTTAGCAACCCATCATCTACTTATTACTTCCCAATGCCTTCCCCTAGGCCCAAACAATGGTGAAGTGTCATGTAGTCGATGTTCACATAACACCACTAGAGGAGAGACAACATACATCTCATCAAAATATCGAACGAATACCAAATTCACATGATTACTTATAAGAAAACTTCTCTCATGTCCTCAGGAACAAACATAACTGCTCACAAAGCATATTCATCTTCATAATAAGAGGAGGAATAATTGTCATTATGGATTTGATCATATGATCTTCCAGCAGATAAACCAACTAGCATCAACTACAAGGAGTAATCAACACTACTAGCAACCCACAGGTACCAATCTGAGGTTTTGAGACAAAGATCGGATACAAGAGATGAACTATGGTTTGAGAGGAGATGGTGTTGGTGAAGATGTTGATGGAGATTGATCCCCTCTCGATGAGAGGATCCCTGCTGATGACGATGGCTTTGATTTCCCCCTCCGGGAGGGAAGTTTGCCTGGCAGCACAGCTTCGCCGGAGCCCTAGATTGCTTCTGCCCAAGTTCCGCCTCGAGACAGCGGCGCTTCGTCCCAAAAGCTTCCTCTTGATTTTTTTTCCAGGTCAAAACACATCATATAGCAGAAGGTGGGCACCGGAGGCCTATAAGGGGGCCCACAAGGCAGGGCGTGCGCCCAGGGGGTAGGGCGCGCCCCACCCTTGTGGATGCCCGGTGGGTCCCCTCTGGTGCTTTCTTCGCCCAATATTTTTTATATATTCCAAAATAATTCTTTGTGAAGTTTCAGGACTTTTGGAGTTGTGCAGAATAGGTCTCTCAGATTTGCTCCTTTTCAAGTCCAGAATTCCAGCTGCCGGCATTCTCCCTCTTCATGTAAATCTTGTAAAATAAGAGAGTAAAGGCATAATTATTGTGCTGTAATATGTAATAACAGCCCATAATGCAAGAAATATCAATATAAAAGCATGATGCAAATTGGCCGTATCATAAAGCGAGAGGGGGTTGTGGATGTAACAATGCTATCTATGTCCTCATCGGATGGGAGGCACAGATCTACCTTGCCGCTCCCCCACACTCCTCCACCTATCATTTTGTAGGCGTCTATACTGAAGATTCTCAAAATAGAACCTCCTCATCGGGTAGCAATAAGCTACGCATCAAGGGTTGTCTCTAGTGATAGCCACGTTGGCAATGCTACGAGACAAAATGTCTTTCGCTTCGTCATGAAAAAAAATGAGTTGTGCCCCGCCCCTTCTGCCCTCCCAATGCACACGTCTCCTCTCCCAGAAAAATCTCTCTCCTTTGTTCTTCCCACACGCGACCTCCTCTCCCCACTTCCTAGCTAGGGTTGTCGCGGCCGCCGCATCGCACCTCAGGCGCTGGACACTGAATGAAGGCTGGCTTATCCCATGGATCTTCCCCTCTTGATGGCTCCCTTGTAGCAAGGTGCGGTGCAGCTCCTCCCCACGGTCTAGGCGGCAAAGCAGAGGCAAGAGCTAGAAGGTGGGCAGCGCTGCAATCTCTCGTCCCAAGGAAGCCGCGGGAGGATGAGGACAACCCATACGAGGTCGATCGGTCATCGGTGCCTCCTCCACCGCGGGATCGAATGGGTTAGTGGACAGGGACGTGGTTCTACGCCCTCCTCGGTCGACGGTTGGTCAGAGGCTGCAGCTGCGGGGGAGCAGTCGCTAGTTGATGAATGTGTTCTTCAGGGTTGTCTGCCCTTGTGTCCCCAAATCATAACTACAAGCATATGTGGAAGAAAGTTTACTGATTCGAGGACGACGACAAGTAGGCTCTCCTACCCAAACTGCTCTCGAGCAATTCGAAGTTGTTTTCCTTTTTTGGGGATAATTTCCTGTGCCGATTTTGATTTGCAAATTGCATAGTTGGGTTTCTCTTACATCTTTGATATTTGGTGTGCAGAAAGTTGTGCAAACAAGAGCTGCACTTGTTCAATTTCATGGCCTTCCTCTTCTTCACCAGGTATTAATTGTGTTTGGGAATAAGAGTGCCAGCTATAGGACAATGACAGTGAAGTAGGTAGAATGCCTATTTGTACATGGGTTGATATGTTCAGAATTTTTCATTTCCCTATGTTTTTATGGAACTTAAGAGTGCACTACCATACTGGACATACCATATATTCTATTGCTAAGTATAGTGGTTGACATGGAACTGTTGACTTAAACCTGTGTATCAGAGGAGTTGGCTGTAGTGTTGTACTGAGACCAAAACCACAATACTTCCAGCCTCCAAACAATGCTAGTGTAGGATTAATTCCTACCAAATATTATGAGTTGTTTGGATTGTGGTATTTCTTCCATGCTCTTCCTCACTTTCCTTTTTCATTTTATGAATCTTCCTGACTTCTATCAAATTGTCTCACTTAATGTAGACACTGTGGTTTTGTTGAGAATGACACAAACATCGAAGTTGTGCATACTATTTCAGTATCCATGCCTTTTGTTGTAGCGTCGGTAGATCTTCTCTTTTCGACATGTTTACTGTGAGATGATATATCTATTTCTATAATATAGTTTTGACCAAAGGATAGTTGTGTTTGCTAAAACAAGGTTCCAAACAGATGGCATCGAGTTGAGTACATGATTTAGAGTGATAAATGTCTGTGATGATTCGATTGCTGTGAAGTGCAAATCATCTGGTGGAGAATTATTGGTGCCATATGGGATAGTCATTAACATCTTCTCATACTATCGGGGTGGCTTTGTTTTTGGATGCAGGGGCGAACCCGTCGTACTAATGGCACACGTCGCTGGTGTACACGCCGGTCCCGACCAGAAGGTGACACGGTTTTTTCTTGGACATGGGGATTTGTTGCATTAATTATAGTGATGGTTGATCATGTTTCAGTTTCCCTGCATGCTTTTCTAAATTGTGACCTGCGAGTGATTCCGGTGTCGTGGTTTAATAGATAGGTTAGGCAAGAAAGTTCAGATCTTACAACATCTTAGCTATTTGTCGATGTGTCGAGCAATCATCTTCGAATCTCCCTATTTCATGCCATTGTTGGTACCTTGGAGATTTCATATGCTACAGGAGGAGCAGGTGGTGTACGAGGCTCCTAGGTAAATCTGTTGCATCCACCCGTTGTTATGGTAGTGGTATATCAATCCAATTACATCGAGTTCGTCCTAAACCAAGCTGACTTTGGTTCGATTGTTTTCAAATGGATAGTTGTAATGGAGGAGGACGGGATCCACGAGGAGGGTTTCCTGGAGATATCACAACATCTCCAATTACAACAAGGAGAAGAAAATGCATGATGTTAGGTTGGTCAAAGGATTTTGCTGCCATGTGATATTTCTACGCGGTAATACCAAAATAGAAAAATATGGAAGGACATGTGTTCTTTTTTTGTACAATGAGAAGTAGATTCATGAATGTTTAATTGGTATCTTCATTTGAATTGACTTTGCCAAAGAATTTTCTGCCATGCGATGTTCTTTAGTTATGCGAGTGATGATCTAATGTTGTGCAAGTACACAGTTTTGTATGTTAGCTTATTTAATCCAAACACACCATGCTCATGATCATCTGAATTAACTGAAGGACATGCATGATATCACCGAGAGTGGATAATTTCTTTAAAGTAACTTTGTCAAAGGATTTAATATGAATAATTTTTAAGAGTATAATTACATTGATTAGATGATGCTGGTTTTTGAAATTCTAAACAATATGTCAGCACCTCTGTTTAAGCACACTACAAATAGCAATCTATCTATGAATCTTATGTAGTTCTGTGAGATTTATATGTCAGCTTATCCATTATAATGCCCTCTAGGGGTCTAAAACACCATTACTAAGGCCATTCTGCTTTTGTAATAAGGTACTAGCTTGCATACATGCAATTTTTAGCTAGCATTATTCTTAGGAGGATGGAGGCACAATGTCCCGTTCCTCTCTGTCACACACCTATCATTCGTGGGTGTCGTAGCCGACCACCAAGACCTACTCTGCTGTGGAATACGACACTGAAATGATTGACAAACCTCTGTCCAGCATACTTCTATTTGTGATTCTTTGTTCTTGAGTGCTTTCATAATTTCATTGATGTGCTATTGAGCTTATAAGTACTGATGGATTCCTTTTTCTGTGGTAAATATCCATTTCATATTTTTCTAGCATTGTTAAGTGCTTTGTTTGTCCTGACTTGGAGTGGGTGTTATCCTTGAAAGAGATCAACTTCGCCTATCTAGCTCCACTAACTGTGCTGCATATGGCATTCTCATCTGTAGTATGCTTTGTAGCTACAAAGATTTTTAAGATACTTAATAGCATCAAAATTTTACATGGTTGTCGTGCATATCTCTAATCTATGTAATAACAAAGACTTCATACGTTTGGAATTCCAATTACTTTGTTGCCATTAAAGAAATCCATAATCACACTATTTTTATGTAAGCTTATCATCTGTTCTTAGTAGCTTTAAAAATTTCAATGAACTTCACTTTCCTGATACTGTACTGCCATGGTTCATCTGCTTAGAAGATTATTTTTTGTTGACAATCAATTAGCACACGGCTCATCCTGTTTGTTTTACAGTCTCAGGTTCACAGTAGTTGTGTCTCTGCATGGAGACCCAGCTTTATCGGTGTCACTTTCAGATCGATGGTCATGAATCAAAGGTAACTTCCTCTCTACTGATGCTTTGCAGGGTAACCATTGAGAATATAAAGAGAACTTGCAATTCCATTGATCAATGTGCAGTTACAGGGAACACATTTCCATTTTGCATGTATGTTCTGGTTCATACTTTCAAAATAATTGTCATGGTGCCCACATATTCAGCTCATAATTTGTCGTTGCTTTCCACTTTTTTTTATACATATATCTCTATTCGAGCAATGCATTAGAATTAATCATGAAATAATTTACTTAAGATTTCATTTTCCATTGCTTGTTTGTTATTAAGATGATGACTAACATAGGCAGATAACAAGCTAACAACGACATCAAGTTGTTGGTAGTAGCGACATCAACGAATGGCGGGTACGCCTGCTGCAATGGTCTTCGTAGTCTCATTGGCATGCTCGCCCGTGATAGTACACAGAAGCTTTCATTTGCTGTTGAAATCTCTTGAGAAATTTTATGGAAGGTTTATTTTTCTCCATCCATTCCACTTGTTTGTAGGGAGATATTGGTTTTGAGGCCACAAAACTATTCTTGCTTAGGCGAAGTTTTGCTGCTTTGTTTATAAGCATATTGTAAGTATTGTTCCATTTTCATGGCAGCTGCGGCAGCAGGGGATGTTGCAGCTCCGGCGAGATGCTGGAGCTCATGATGGCGTTCGCAGCGGTGTGCTTCTGTCAGGACCCCGATCCTAAGTCACACCGATCTAGCATGTAACACATCATATCAGTTTGCGGCCTCACACATGGTATTCCCATGGGTGCCACCTTACCTGGCCCGGGACCGTTTGCGCCTTTTGGCTCACGTATATGATAGTGTCGCTACCATCCATATGACAAAGAACCCGGGCCGACATGACAAGTAGTGAACCCAAAGTGGCACTAACTTACAGGGACAGGCATACATGACCCAGCGACGAACGTGTCCGTCATCAGCAAGTGAATCCGGGCTGTAGCAGCTAGGCTAACAGGACTCCGGGAACCCAGGCTGTAGCAGGCTAGCAGGACTCCGGAAGTCACCGCGTGACATTTCCCCGAACGGGCAGACACATGAACGAAGTGGGACACATGCCAGCCAGTCTGGGTGTTCCGGAGCAGTAGTAACTGGGCTAGCAGGACTCCGGTAAACCGGGCTGTAGCAGACTGCCATGGCTCAGTGGAAGCACTAGACTACATTTCCCCATAAGAAAGGCTACCAAGGATAGACAACTAGGTTGTCAGATCCCACACATACCAAGCATTTCAATCATACACACAATATGCTCTATATGTGTAAATACAACATGGCATCACAACAAAACTCTACGACTCAAAATATTTATTCATTAGGGTCCGAGGAGCCAAATATTACAATCATGGGTCTCATGACCCAACATACAGAGCATACAAGCAACAAGCACATGCGGAAGCTTAACTTGCCTGAGTACAGTCAACTACAAATGAAAAGACTGAGAAGCCCGACTATCTACAAGACCCTGCCGAGGGCACAAGATCGTAGCTGAGGTAACAAGCTAAACGTCGGAGTCCACGCAGAGCTACTAGTGAGACTGAAGTCTCTCTGCAAAAACATAAACTAAGCAAACGTGAGTACAAATGTACCCAGCAAGACTTGCATCAGAACTAGCTACATATGCATCGATATCATTAAGGGGTGGTGGAGTTTGACTGCAGCAAGCCAGCTTTGACTCGGTGGCTATCCTGAACTACGACTGCAAATAACTCTTTTGAGGTGGCGCACACGAGTCCACATATTCACCATATCAATGCACCACTATGGATCCGCTCCCGTCTCCCTATGAGAACGCCATCCATAGCACTCACGCTTATCTTGCGCATTTTAGAGTATCCACTTTCACTTGTCTATGAACTGCATAGGCAACCCAAAAGTCCTTTACCGCGGACACAGCTATTCGAATAGATCATTTATAACCCTGCAGGGGTGTACTTCTTCACACACGCTCTCGCCACTTACCACCATGTACATGTCGTGTATCTCGGCAACCTTCAAGCGGAAGCCTGGCGAGGGAGTCGGCCACGACCTGCCTAACCACACAAGTCTCTAGTCCAGGTTTATCGCCTATTCGGGTTCCATCCGCAAGGAGATCCGGCCGGGGTGTCGCTCACGGCCCCAAACGATGAGAGCAGGGTTCCCGAGGCACCAAACGGGCGTCCCGGTACACCGTGCCTCGTGTCTCTACCGCAACATAGCCCACCCCTAGGGTTAGTGCTATGCATGGCCCCCAACACATATCCTACAAACAGCAGAAACTAGTTGACACTCCTAGACAGAGATCTAGGCGATTAATAAGTCGAGAGGGGCACTTAAGCATTCCAATGCGTGGTAGTAGATGTTCATGGATCACAAACACAGAACTCAGTTCCTGAGGACGGCTGCAGAGACAACCCACCATGTACTTGCTACCTCTTGAGCACTGCGTTGGTTTTCCCTTGAAGAGGAAAGGATGAAGCAGCAAAGTAGCATAAGTATTTCCCTTAGTTTTTGAGAACTAAGGTATCAATCCAGTAGGAGGCTACGCGCGAGTCCATCGCACCTGCACAATACAAATAAATCCTCGCAACCAACGCGATAAGGGATTGTCAATCCCTTCACGGTCACTTACAAGAGTGAGATCTGATTGATATGATAGGATAATATTTTTGGTATTTTTGTAATGCAGAAAGAAAAATAAAGATGGCGCCAGAAATAGCTTGTTGTAGGGAGATTAATATGATGGAAAATAGACCCGGGGGCCATAGGTTTCACTAGTGGCTTCTCTCAAGAGCATAAGTATTTTGCGGTGGGTGAACGAATTACTGTTGAGCAATTGACAGAATTGAGCATAGTTATGAGAATATCTAGGTATGATCATGTATATAGGCATCACGTCCGAGACAAGTAGACCGGCTCCTGCCTGCATCTACTACTATTACTCCACTCATCGACCGCTATCCAGTATGCATCTAGAGTATTAAGTTCATGAAAACAGAGTAACGCCTTAAGCAAGATGACATGATGTAGAGGGATAAATTCATGCAATATGATAAAAAAAACCATCTTGTTATCCTCGATGGCAACAATACAATACGTGCCTTGCCGGCCCTACTGTCATTGGGAAAGGACACCGCAAGATTGAACCCAAACACTACAAAAAATACACTTCCGTGATGATACGTGTTTGTCACAGTAGGTCGCGTTTTTTGTCATGCATGTACATCCATGACGATTTTATGACAGAATCAAGATAGTCATACCTGCGCTGTCGTAGAAGTGTTCCATGACATTACCAAAATTATCATCACGGAAGTGTCCACTTCCATGACGATAAATCGTGCGTCACAGAAGTGCTTTCGTCAAGGGTGACCGACACGTGGCATCCACCGTAACGGAACGCCGTTAAGCTATCGGGTCGGGTTTTGGATCCGATAACCCGTTAACAGCCCCGACCAATGGGAAATTTCCACGTGTAAAATTCTTATTGGCCGGACGAAACACGTGTCAGCTCGTCAGTGGGTCAGATAGGCGCCTATGATATGTCGACACGTGCCACGGCCCACCACTGGCCCATTTAGCTTACAAAGCCGGCCCGTTTGACTTGGTCAAAAGTTAACGGGCTGGCCCATGAAAAGCCTGTTAACGGTCTCTTCGCAAATAGCCCATTTTACGGCCCGTTAACTCACGGCCCGTTAGGCCCTAAAGGAAATCGGCCCAACAACGTCATGTGGGCCGTCGAATATAACACCAGCCCATTTCACTTTCGGCCCATGTATGGCCCACGACGTCTTTCGGCCCATATGAGGCCTTCGTATCTTTCGGCCCTTTACAGGCCCACGGTGACTCTAGCCCATAATGAACAGTAATTTTCTTTATACCCGTTAACGGCCCGTGATTTACATGGGCCGTTTCCAGCCCGTGTTAGCTTTCGGCCTATTGACGGCCCATACGTTCTTGGGCTCCTTTTCGGCCCTCGATTACTTCCGGCCCGTTACTGGCCTGTTCCCCTAATGGGCCAAATTCGGCCCATGGCAAGAGTCGGCCCGTTACTGGCCTGTTCCCCTAATGGGCCAAATTCGGCCCATGGCAAGAGTCGGCCCGTTACTGGCCTGTTACCCTAATGGGCCAAATTCGGCCCATGGCAAGAGTCGGCCCGTTTCTGGCCTGTTAACCCGTTGCGCCGTTTCCAGCCCGTCCTATATTCTGGCCCATTAACGACCCGTTATGCCTGTGACAGAATTAAGCCTTTGCTGTCCTACGGCCTGTTACCGTGCTGGGCCGATACCAATTACGCCCGATTACGGCCCATGTAGACCCATTTATCCGACGGCCCGAGGCCCACCGATTACAGGCCCATTTATCGACGGCCCGTAGGAGACCCATGGATCCTACGGCCCGTATATGGCCCATGGTAGTTGCGGCCACTAGCAAACCAGGGAAAAAGAAGACTAGGAAATAAATAAGGCCGAAACTAACGCTAGGCTATTAAGGCGATTGCACAGATTACATCCACTCGGCATCAAAGATCGCCACCAGTGCAAATATAGGGAACACCCTACACTATACAAAAATGGCTTGCTGTTTTCTTCAGCCGGTGGCTGCACGTTAAGAATAAATTTTGTATCGCACCAAAACAAATTACAACTATATAACAAAAGGAAGGTTGGCATAAAACTTAACAGTCTAGCAGATAAATGCACCACCAGAAGTTCAGAAGCTCAGTTCATTTGACCTGACTGTTACGTTTTCATGCTGTATTGTCCGATGGAGCACCATAACCCTCGCCTTCATTTCCCCTAGGCTCCTGAACAACATAGCAAATGTCTGATAGTCTGGTTTCAAAACCATGCATATCTTGACGACATTGAGCAATGTTTCTCCTTGTTTCACAAAGGGTCTCTGTTAGGGAATGGACTTGTGTCTGGAGCGCAGATACAACATTGCTTTGAGCTTGCATATCTTGATCATGAGGCAGTTTGGACGATATTGCCTTAACAACCAACCCAGTATTACGCAGGAACGTGCTTTTGGCACTGTTAGTGGACAGGTACTGACCCACTGCAGCAAGAGCTGACATTGCGGTTATAGTTGCCTCGCCACCTTCAGAAGGTGGCGGTTCCACCATTTTTTCCATAGCTCGCTGAAAAGTTGAGGTTTTACATTAGTAGTACCAGAACAGAAGATATTAAGGAGGCAGCAAAACCAAACAAAATAGCTTTGGTCTATATACAGAACTTATTCTGGTGAACCCATGTAAAATATTAGTTGTATTTTATTGCAAAGTACATAATAAAACCAGGTTCCAAACATATGACCATGTACCATCGCTAATGTATTGTCTATTTCTTCACATTGTATTGAGGGCTAAGGATAAAGAGACGAAGTTTATAATACGGTAAGCATAGTATGACATCATTCATATCACAAAACAACTGAGAACAGACAAACAGGCAATTGTAACGTTGTGTGGGCAAGTCCAGCACGGAACTAGATTACGGGTCAAGATCAAAGGAACATCACTCCTCTCTTTTAAACCTTGTAAGGTGCAATGATACGCTAAGACAATTGTGTATAAAATTGAAAAGAGTAATAGACATTGGCTGCAAACCATGCAGTTCAAGGCACAAGTCAGAGTAAGTAGTAGTTAAAAGGCATGAGGATTAAGGACTTACAACAGCGGCTTTGACTGGTGTAGTCATGCCCTTCTTCTTGCTGGTGTGACAGTCCTTGAAGATTTCCACAGCATTTGGTTCAGGTACTTTTTGGTCCTTGCGGGCTTTCCTCTGCATTTCGAACAAGTCAATATAGATCTGATAATATGGTACAGCGAAAAGAGTGAAACAGCAGCTAATTACAAGAGCCTCGCAGTGTGCAATATAGCTACGAGATCCTGTCGTCTGTTGGAATTTCACTTTCGTACGGTTGGCCTTGTTCTTTGAACAGTTCACCTACAAGAAGATAGATTTGTGTGGCACATGCGTAAATAGGACTTCAACATGTGATCTGATCACATATATATAATGTACCTGATACTTCGGATCAGACCAGTGTTTAACAAGGCCCCTCCAGTCTTCATCCGATATATTTTCCACTGGAGATGTTTGGGAAAGTTCACTGTTAGCCTTGCCTTCAAAGTGAGTTTTCCTCAAGTTATACCGATACTGTCGCAGAGCAGACTTGAAAACATGGGTGCAAGCTTGTCTGGTTGCATCATCTTGGCTATCCAACTTGAACCTCATCTGTTGAAAATTATGGGAGTCTCATTATCAGCAACCTAGAAAGTATGGGACAGAGCAAGACGATATTACTAGTTTCCATACATAACCATACTTACAGATAAATGGTCGAGGAAGGTGTTGAACTGGGTTTCGTCTTTGTCATTCCTGTACTGAATCCATGTTGGGAGGATACGTACATGACACCTAACGGCAACCGCTGCCTCTGATACTAACTTGGCTGACTCTGTAGCATCACGTGGCCTTTTTAAACCTGCCTCAAAACGGATCTCCATTCTTCCTCCTCTAGATTTAGTTAACCTATCGAGCATTATCCCTGATGTTTGTTTCCTCTTGCGCCTAGGTGCTAGTCCAACAACGAACATAGGAAGTGTTAGTGTACATCAAACTGTGAGACTACATATAAAGAAGCATGCAACTGTAACTTGACTCCAGCAACTACCTTCTTGCTGTTGAAGCTCACAAGGTTCATCTGATATTGCCAACTCGTCTTGTGTCAAGAGTGCTTGGGAAGTAGTGTCAGGTGGCAAGGGAGCTTGGGAACGTGCTGCTAGCTCAGTTGACGCACGAGTAAGTCGTGCAGCTGGTAGTACTGTGGTAGGTGTTGCAAGAACTAGGGCTGTCTCTGCTTGTTTGGTGGCAGCTATTTGTTTCTGTTTGGCTTTTTTTGCAACTCGTGTAGCATGGGATGCCGTGTTTGTAGAATTTTCCGCTGGACTTTGACCTTCTATTGCACCATCAGTACCAGCAGAATCTGCAGGATTCATCCGCTTCTCATTCCCTGCCATTCTGTGTTTCTTCCTCTTTCTCTGTGCCATGTTAAGTCAAGCCGACAAGAAAAACGAATAACAATTTAGTTCTTCAGAACAAATTGATGCGTGATGCAGACGAACTGAACTTTGATGTTAGACAACCACATGATAGGAGGATGTAATATGTATGAAAAACAGGACGGAAGAGATAACCAGAACTATGATGTGTAAACTAAGAAGAAGACATTTCACCAAATTAGAAGCAATGCAATGGAAGGTAGACACCATATGAAAGATGCTACAAATATCGCTCTGCCAAGTTAACAGTGTCTCATCATAAATGGCGTTTAAACAAATGTGAAGCAGTACAAGAAATAAATCATATGCAAGATGCAAACAACATCACACTACCATGTTAGAGGTCTCTCGTCATTAGTGCCATTGCATATTCACAGCATTGCATATTCACAGCTTATGATGTGTAAACTAAGGAGAAGGCATTTCAACAAATTAGAAGCAATGAAAGCTAGACACCATATGAAAGATGCAACGAATATCACTCTACCAAGTTAAAACTGTCTCGTCATAAGTGCCATTTCAACAAATTAGTAGTACAAGCTAGAAAAGAATGTGAGATGTAACCTATATCACACTCCGAAGTCAAACGTGTCTTATGATAAGTGATTGTTGCAGGTTACACAACAGTAGTAATTTGATGTAAGAACATGGTGTGATAGACAGATATTGTATGTTCTAGAAACAGGAACACGTGTCTTATTCAAGTATAATGTGTAAAGTAAGCAGATGGAATTCAACAAAATTAGAAGCAATACAAGCTAGACATCACACATAACATGCAACCACATATAACAGTGCCAAGTTAGAGGGAGCACCGGTGATGCTGCACTAGGGGAGACGTGCTCATCATAAACACAGCTTTGTTGAGTGTCTATGCATGTGTTGTCTTGGAAATCATCTTGGGGGTGTGGAGGAGTAGAAACTGTAGAGGCCCTCCGTTCGGAAGGAGCACCTTTATCCGCTGCCTTGCTAACTTCCTTCCGCTTTATTGATTTTGAATTGTCAAGTAAAACCGACAAGAAAAAGCAATAAAATTCTCTCTTCAGAACTCATTCATGCATGATACTGACAATCACTACTTTGATGTAAGGCAAACACATGATACCAGGATGGAATATGTACGAAAAACAGGACGGCATGGCATGTTCACAACTGTTTGTGTAAACTAAGCAGAAACCATTCCAGCAAATAAGAAGCAATGCAAGCTAGACACCACATGAAAGATGCAACCAATATGACTCTGCCAAGTTAAAAGCGTCCCATCATAAATGGAATTTCAACAAATTAGAAGCAGCGCATGCTATAAATCATATGAAAGATGCAACTAATATCGCACTGCATATACTAAAGGTGTCTCGTCATGTTGATTGATGCGGGATACAAAAAAACAATAGTTTTATGTAAGGACATGCTTAATAGACAGATGTACTATGTACTAAATACAGGAAGGCATGTCACATTAACAGGTATAATGTATAAGCTAAGCAGACTAGCACATGCAGTTTAACCAGATTGGAAGAATTACAATCTAGACACCATATGCAACATGCAACCACATATCACGCTGCCAAGTTAGAGCAAGCACCTGCGATGCTAGTGTAGGGGAAATGCTGTAATCAACTACAGAGCTACGTTCACTATCTTCATCTAGCATTTCTGTTTCTTGAGAATCATGTCGGGAGGCTGACGCTGCATTCTTTAAATGAGGAGTAGTCCCCTTGCCTGCCTGCCTCGTCATAAGTGATTGATGAGGGATACACAAGAACATTAGTTTGATGTAAGAACATGGTTAATACACAGATGTACTAGTATGTACCAAAAACAGAAAGGCATGTCATATTCAAAGGTATAATGTGTAAGCTAAGCAGATGCAATTTAACCAAATTGGAAGCAATACAAGCTAGACATCCGGCTGGAGTGGTGAGCATGATCATCTAGGACCTGAGAGCCTGGTGGGAGGCGGGCTGCTTCGCCACCATCGCAGCTTTTTAGTTGGCTTCCAGGTGATGCCTATCTTTGCTGGGCTTGTCACTGGCTCGGCCAGTGCCCTGACTAGCTATTTGTCTTCTGGTGCTCACGGGATGGTGGTTCATGTAAAAAAATATCTTTCCTTATCTTACCGACTTCGGCCTTTCGAATACAAGCTAGACACCATATGGAACATGCAACCACATATGACACCGCGAAGTTAAAGCAAGCACCTGGGATGGTGGTTCATTGCGAGCGAGGTCATCAACTCCAGAGCTACGTTTACCGTCTCCATCTGCTGACACTGCACCCTTTATAGCGCTGTAACGTGTCTTGCCTACCCGCATACGAAGCTGGAGCGACTTCTCTCTTTTCTTTTTGGCTTCTCTCATGGCAACAGAGTCTGAAATACCCTTGCATAAAAACACAATAGTGAGAGTAAGGGTGAAGTGTGTGCAGAACTAGTGCACTATAAATGTAGCAGATAGCAGGTGGCTGAAAAATAAATGACAGGAGACATATGATAGCTCTACAACATTGCATGGCAAACAAAATTAGATTCTACTCCGTATGATTTTGCAATATATGAGCACATGAAATGCACGTACTCCTCAAGCACACCACCACATGTGGTCATATCTAAGATAACAGTCGACTAGAAATAAATAGGTCAGTCGATTTTTTTAATGAACCGTCCGATCTATAAGGAACGGGCAGATGGCCTTCATCTACCTCCCGCCACTGTTGACGATCTTTCTCGAACCGCCAGCGACCGCCGGGCCAGACCCCTGCCTCCGCCGCCCCGCCCTCCCATCGACCTCACACCACCGCCGTGCTTGGCGGCGCCCCCAGGCCATCCCTTTAATCCCGGCCGACCTCCAGATCGGGCGCCAGTAGCTCTAGGACGCACACGCCCCTAAGATAAACACCAAGGCGCTGCTTCCCCGGCGTAATAGGCGTACTAGCGCCTGTTACGCCGGGGAATGCTTCCGTTAATTGGGAATCAACTGGCCAGAAATTGAAATTCAGGGGGGCGACGGACCTCAAGCTAAGGTGAAATAGTATATGAGGAGAAACCTTGTGCATCGCGAGTTACTAGGAACATCTAGTATCAAGAAGAAGCGGTCAACTAGTGTCTTCTGTGGGATGAATACCGTGCAAGCAAAGACGTAAGATTTGCACGAATAAGGGAGGAGGAGTACCTTTTTCGGTTGCCGGTGTGGTCACCTCCACATGTCGCGCCGATCTTCTTCTTTTTACCGGGGAAACCGATGTTCTGGAGGGTGCAGGCTTGGACGAACCCATCGCCAAATTGTTGACTACGTTGTCGTGGCCGTATGTCGGCGGAGGGGAAGCAGATCCGAGGCGGCGAAGGACGGCGTAGCAGGAACAGCTCCGGTGCGGTGGAGGGTGGCAAAGTTGGAGCGGCACTAGTGAGGCGCAGGACGGCGTGGTTGAACTGGCTCGGGTACAGACGGCTCGGCCTCGGCTTCAACTACTAGCCGTGGTGGGCGTTGCGGTTGAGGTTGCGGTGGACGACGACGTCGGGGTATCGGCTCCGGCGTGATGGAGGAGGGCGGCGGTTGATGGGTGGGATGGGGTGGCGGACGGAGGACGCCGGGGTTTCGCGGCTGGTGGAGAGGTAGTTTTGGCGCCCACGGAGTACGAATGGGGAATCGGACGGGTGGGGGGAACCATGTTTCGGTCTGGGACGCGCTTGTTTTTGGCTTTTTTGAACAGAAGATGGGACGCGCTTGTTTGAAATTTGGGGAAAGTACAAACTTTGCCCCCTCTTAAATTTCGGACCTACTGCGGGTCGGGGGTAGGATGGTAATCCCAGGTGTCCCAAATAGTGGGCGAGAGCGATTTCGGCCGCGCGCATGTGTGCTTAGGCGGCCATTGTGTATGAATGTTTTTCGGATGCGGTTGTGTGGCGTCTAGATGAAGCTACAAACCTACCCCGGTTTAGACCTTTGGACGTCGGGCCGGTAGGTTTCACGGGTCGGAGTTATTAGAAAAGTAATTTCCTTGTACTACCAAACATTGGTCTCACGCGGTTTCGGGCGAGTAGAGGCTCTTTTGGCGCTTCGTTCGAAATTTTGAAACACAAGCATTCACGTTTAGAGTACTCTTGAACTATGAGGATTGACCTAAATAGACAACGTTATATTTGACCTTGTATGTTTGAAAACCTCATTAAATTATCCGCTTCTTTTTGAAATTTTGACACTTGAAAATCCTATAACTACGATTATTTTGGAATGGAGGAGCTAAATTTGAATCTATTTTGTACACGACTACATATGCTATTATGTACAAAATCAGAGCAAAGATTGGTGCCCCCATAATTTAGGTATGGTTTACAAATGCCATGATATCAAATTCAAATAATTGAATGGACTTCATGTTGAATTCGATTTTTTAAACCACCTTAAGTTGAATTCAAATGTATGCTAGTTCATAGGTAGCTATTTATAATGTCCATTGTGTAACTTTCGTATGTATAATGTGCTTTACACACACAACATGAACTATACTCAGGTTTATATTCGATTGCTAAAGCGATGCATTGTCTGGAGTTCAAAATACTAACTATGTGGATCAATTGTGTCGAATAATAACATAGACATGCTCAAATTCGATAGAATCTAGATGTCTGATGGATCAATGACCGCTCCTTACGCGAATTGCAAATATCATGATCCCATCCTAATATTTGGATACAATTTATATCTTTAATCAATGTGTAGAGCAGTCTTTACGTGTAGTTTCACTCTCCATCGGTGGTCTCTCACACATGCTCACACACTCTCTCCCGAGGTGTCTTTCTCGCACACATGCTCTAGATATAACCCTCCCTCCCTCTCGTAACCATTTACAACTGTTTTCACTAAACTTTATCACAAGCACTCTTCCTCTCGCAAACATACACACGCACAATCCTCATCGACCCTTTCTATATACATGGACCTACCTATGTGTCTCATGTACGCACATTATCTTTACGCCTGTCTCTCACGCATTTTCTAACACCTCTCTTCCTAATCGACGAGTACGATTCTAGCAGAGCATTCTATAGGATGCCCCTTAAAGTTAGGTTGGATGAATAGTAATATCCCTCACAATTCTGCTAGGGTTACAAATCCTAGCCGGCTTTGTCAGTGGACACAGAGTCCTTCACAATTCTGCTATCTTTGTCTTGTACGACTAGTCATCCATGGGTCTTCCTAAATGCGTCACGGGCCGACCAATGTGGCGCAAGGACGGAACCGAACGAAGGGCCTCACCTCGACCCACCGGACCTCATGCGGTGACACACCCTCTGCCCCCACGTCTCATTATCTTCTCACACCCACACATACCAACACAAACACCACACACACAGAAAATTTCTCCTGGTGCCTCTATTCCCTCCCCCCTTGCATATACACACTCAAGGGAATGGAATATCTTGTCATGACGTCATATTCGTCTCTCTCTCTCTAGACCACTCTCATTTCTCGTGCTATCTCTCCCACGCCCCCCCTCGTCGGCCCCTCTATCCATGCCTCTCTCGAATATGTAATACACACACATACCACTCTAGGCCCCGCCAAATGCATCAACTACACATTCACACATGTTAAATCACGTACCCCATTGATCTAAAAAGCCCTCTCTTCACGTTTATTTCGCATACAACATTCCTTTTGAATAAAGTGTGGCCAAAAAACTATTTTAGAGTTTCTACATATATAAAACATTACAAAGTTATATGGAGGAGTATGAACACTAATTTGCATTGCATGGTGCCCACAATGTTATTTATTCCACACTGTGAATTTGTATATTTTTATACTATATACAAAGTTAGTCATAATAAAGAGAAACGAAGAGCATCTCTCTCTCCATCGCATACCCCCCTGTACGCCCCTTTCACGTATGCACACAAAACTATCTCCAGGTCCTCTAAAAGTAAGCCCCCGGAAAATTCACGCATGTTTCATCTTTCTCTCGCGATATATGCAATGATGATCATTGTATTTGAAGCGAAAGCACGATACGTACATTGGACTTCAAAATCCACTCATTACGGTCACCATTTACGTTTAGTGGTTATTATATAGTCACGGGCTCACCGTACAACTCTGTATTTGCTCATGACATGACTAGTTGACCAGTTAAATGCTCCACGTGGCACCTCTAGTGTTGCATCACATTATCTCACTACCATCGTGCCCACCTGTCGACTTGTATCTACTCTACATCTACACTCTTATAAAATACATAAAATACACTTATAAAAAACAGAGTTGGTGATGATGGTGTGCCTGCCATCCTGCACTATAGGCTGTCCGATTTATATCTGACGGATAGGAAAGAAACTATGGCAATTTTGCAAAAAGGTACCCACACACCTCTCCACATTTGCAAATAAGGCCTTCCCTCATTCATCCTTTTCTCTCACAAGATAAACAAGTCATACAAATGCATCTTGATGTTACGTGCAACGCACGGGCATCTTGCTACTAAGAATGAAAACAAACGACAAAAAAAAATTTTGGACGGTGGTTCGAAGTCATGACCGCGGGCACAGCGGACAAGGTGGCCTTGTATTGGTATGCTGAGCCGTCTGTTTTAACACACAGGAGCTGGTGTGGTGATTATACACGCACGCACGCATGCACACGAACTGCATCCACGCAACACTCACACAAACACATGCACCCATGCATGCACGCA
Organism: Triticum aestivum; assembly: GCF_018294505.1. Taxonomy (NCBI): domain Eukaryota; kingdom Viridiplantae; phylum Streptophyta; class Magnoliopsida; order Poales; family Poaceae; genus Triticum; species Triticum aestivum. The sequence continues at coordinate 592,381,657 of NC_057814.1, read as the reverse complement.
ACACTCACACGTACACACACAGCCACGCACGCACGCAACACTCACACGCACGCACACAACACTCACACGCACACACGCACGCATGCATGCACACCCCAGTACACCACACGGCCAACACACACTCTCATGCTCAAGTGCTCAACCTACACGTGCATGCGCACACATCAGGCCCTGACAGACACATACACAACCAGGTGATTCCCGCGCACGGGTTGGAGCCTTGTCGCGCCTGCGTAAATTTGTGTTTATCTGACCTTTTGCCTTTGCGAACTGACAGGTGGGACCCACAAGGAACATGGTCAATTTAAGTAGTTAACATGGCGCCACGCAGACTATTTGGCCGGTCAACAGAGTGCAATCCGATGCTGAACTGTGAGCAAGTGACCGTATAATCACCGCAAAACGTATATAGTGACCATAATCAGCTTATTCTGAAGTTCGGTGACCGTATTACGCTTTTCTCTCTGTAGGCCCTCGAAAACTACATCTCTACACGTTCTCGCATGTTACATCTAACAACTATGCAATACAGCACTACTACTACACTCTAACACAATAAATCATATGTGTTTTTAGTTTACTAGATATCATATTGTTACTTATAATTATTCAGTTTGCATACATTAAAATTGCCTTTGAAATGTATGGCCAGTATCATCTACCGCGCGGGAAAAATCCCGCCCTTCCCTGTTGAATCGGGTTTGTATCGATGGATCGTGCGAAACAGCAAAACTATAGTACTATACAGTACTACCACTACTAGAAAAAGGGCTATAGATGGAATAGCCACTAATGGCGCACCAGACATGTGGTGCGCCATTGCTATATAGCAGTGGCGCACCATGTGCTGGTGCGCCATTAGTGTGAAAGACACTAATGGCGCACCAGACACACGGTGCGCCATTAGTAACAAAATTTATTTTATTTTATTTTTCGAAACATACTAATGGCGCACCAGGGCACAGTGCGCCATTACTAGTTCTAACTAGTAATGGCGCACCAGCCACATAGTGCGTCACTACTATATTTTTTTATTTTTTATTTTTTTGCAAAACTACTAATGGCGCACCGGAGAACAGTGCGCCATTACTAGTTTAAACTAGTAATGGCGCACTGTTCCCTGGTGCGCCATTAGTGTCTTTTTTTTTGCAAAACTACTAATGAATGCAACTAAAATTGCAAAAAAACAAATTTGATTATATTTTCAAATAATTAATTTGATGATTTTTTTCATATTCATAAATATTATTACTGTTTTTATAAAAAATTGTTACTGTTTCATATTCATATTCATTTTCTAAAAATTATTAGATGCAACAAAAAATAATAATAATAATAAAATATTACTAATGGCGCACCTCTGGCTGGTGCGCCATTGCTATGTAAAAAAACATTCTAATGGCGCACCGCTTCGTGGTGCGCCATTAGTAAGCTTCCCCCCACACTAAGATGCCCCGCCGCACCCGACCACCAACGCCCCCTCCCCGAGCCGAGCGCCGCCTCCCTCGCCGTCCCCCCTCCGCCCGCTCCCGCGCCCTCGACGTCCTCCCGCCAAACCACCCCTCCGCCCGCTCCCGCGCCCTCGCCGTCCAACACCGCGCGGCCTGCGCAGGAGGACCGCCGCCATCTTCCTCTTCTTCACCCCCCCCCGGCGTGAGCTCGGCGGCGACAAGGAGTGGCAACCGCAACGACCCCGTCGCCGGCGTGATTCTCCCCCGCCGGACTCCACCCCCGCTGCCCCCGCGCCCCCGCGCCCCCCACCACTGCAGCCGGCCGGCGCCGTGTACGCCCTCGACTGCAGATGAGCCCCTCCCCTCCACTTCCTTCTTCTTCTTCTTCCTCTTGCCCTCAACCTCTGCTCCGAGTCTCGACCGCTGTGCAGGGCTCGTCCATCTCCGGCGAGCTCACCACACCGCGCGAGCTCAACAACCGCTGTGCAGGGCACCACCACGCAGGTGACCCTCCGAATGTCAAAATTTCAACATTTTGATAGAGTACAATTGTTAAAGTACAGTCAGAATTGTGTATGATTGTGCCTAAAGTAGATAATAGTGGACTTTAGGCTTTTTAGAGGCAATACTAGTGAATTTCAGTTAACTCCTTACAGTTCAGTTAGGTACAGAAAAATTCAGTTAGGTACAGTTACAGAAAAATCCAGTTAGGCTTTTTTAGAGGCAATACTAGTGGATTTTAGGTATCTATTTGCTTGTCCTTCAAATAGGGGCAAGACTGTTACAGAAAAATTGCTAAATACAGTTAGCTAGTGTCAAAAAATTCAGTTAGGTACAGTTAGCATCAGTTAGGTACAGTTAGGTACAGTTAGCTACTGTCAGGCTTGTTAGATTAATCTTCAGTTTACTTGACTTTTGAGCCGCTGTATCTGAAGGGAGGGAGACAGGGAGTGATGCAGTTGTGCAGCTACTTGCTGCTGAACCCTAATTAGTTTGTTTGGCTTATGTATAAGACCATAGGGCACACCTCAATTGGAACCACAGCTGCACTAGAGCAATTATGTTTCAGAATACCCAATCATGTTCTCCAAGTGCACCAAGTGCAAGTGCACTAGGATTTTAGAACCATAGCTGCACTAGGATTTGGTGGTGGTGACTGAATGCAAGTGCACCAAGTTATAAGGGTCCATAAGCAGTGTTGTCATCAGGTCGAGACATAAGCTCCTGTAGTAAGTAGCTTTTGGTTTTATCTTTGTAAGATAACTGGTTCTTGTAGTTTGCTGTTGGTTTCTCTTAATGGAAATCGGAGGGGTAAACCCTTCCTTGATAAAAATTAAAGTGTCTGGTTTGTGGATTGCAGAACTGAACTTCTCTTTGAGAATCTGTACTCTGTGCTCTTGACATTTGCGCTTAAAGTTCTGAGAAAATCTAGATGGTCTTTCATTTCTGTTGCATTGTTTTATCTATATGGTCTTTCATAGCAGAGTTACACTTATATCATATTAATCATTGACAAATCCACATGCTTAATCAATCGAGTAGTAAGTTGTTTAGGCTTGGCCATTTCCACTCATTGTAGATAGATAGAGTTACACTTTTGTTACATTGCGTTATCTTTCTGTAGAGTAGTAATGCTCCACTTCCATTGGTACTACTTGTGATGCTGACAGCAAGTCTGTAATACTGAAATTTTGTCAACTTGTGATGCTGCTGCTGTACCCCGAGAGGCCCTTGAGTTTGCTGGAATGTCGATTAACTTCCGTTCCGGCAAATTCGGGTACTCCATATGTCCTATTTTCAGCAAAGGTCATGCTGAAATTTTCCATGAATTTTAGCATGACTTTTCCATGAAATAGGACATATGGGTACTTGTGACTAATGCATGGGCCGGGGTCTTAGTACTTAATTAAGTAGGAACCACTCATCCTAACCATTTGCTCTCAAAATTACCACTTCACTTCTTACTACTAAAAATCTTAGACCATCTCCATTCACCAATTGCTCAAACCAGTTCGAAGGGCGTGTTCTCACCACACTGTGGATTATCTTATTGGACCCAACAGAGATGATGTAGTTTTGAATTATGAACATAGGAAATGTCATCATCGGACGACGAAAGTCTCCCGGGGGAGTGCGACTGGTGCCACGACGGTCGAGGTCTGTGCGACAGGCCTCACTTGGACGATGATCGGCGCTTCAGCATTAAGCTCGAGGAGACCTTCGAAGTTGAAACGGTACGCAACGACGACAAGTGTTTTTTTCATAATTAAGCATGACTTCAACTATTTCAACGTGTAATTTCATCTTTTACAATTCGAGTATAGTTTATCCCATGCCATGCAAGACGCTATGTCTTGGAGAGGATGGATTTTGAAGATCATGAAAATTTTGAAACGAAGAAAATTCACCTAAGGACACATCATGATGTGGATTTTGAAGTAAATCTGTATAATGCTGAGAGCGTAACCCATTTTGGTTGAAAAAATTGGAAGCATTTTGCAAGATGTATGGTTTTGATGAGGGTATGCTTGTCACCATGGATCTTGGTGATCCTGACACCGACCATGACAATATGGACATTTGGGTCCTTGTTGATACGCCTCCAATTCTACCGCTATGTGAGTTTCTCAAACATAGTTAATTATTAACTAATTTATATTGTTTATTTCAAAATAGTTGACAACTTATTTCCATTGACAGCTTATTTTGATTGTTCAAAAAATGTGCGGAACATGGTAGACAAAACCCACTACACCGATGGCTTCGAGTTAACTTATCAGGAGAAAAATCATCTGGTTGGATTTTGTACTGATCTTGAGAATTACAATATCTACAATCAAACTCCTCAACATTATGGTCAATACGTGCCACTAGTGCACGTGTTGAACTACGGTAACTACCATGGAGATACCCTGGTAAGATTTTTTACTATTACGACATCCGTGCATCTTTTGCATACTTCTAAAACTAGTACATCATTGCTAACTATGAAGTTATTACTATGTTTTTCAACAGAGAATCCCTGAGGATTGTGTGCCTCATTTGATGTATTAGAATGGCAGCCTTCGTGTTTTCAACTTATATCCAGGTCATCCTACGAATCTCAATTGTCCATACCGGATTTCTAGAAGAAGTGGAGACATGCTAATCAGAGAATGGAAAAAATGTATGGACAGTCGTAAGGAGGTTCTTGGAAGCAAAAGGAAGCGCCGCGCAAGAATTGGAGACAGGATGATCTCCATTCTCCATAATGGAGAGTCAGGGTCTATATTGTTTTATGCTATTTTACCTTAAATAGGGTATTTAGGTCCTGCCTAATATTGATGATCATGTGCTAGGAACAATTAAGTAGGGTTGGTTGGATGACTATCAGGATGATGATCGTATGACTTGTTATTAATAATGAGTAGAAGTTGTATGATGATGATTAGTAGGACTTGTTAGGATTAGTATTACTTTCGACAAACTCGCTACTCGCGGTCTCGAGACTTGTAATGTTCTATCTTTGTTTGGTCTTTTGAATTCGGAGACTAATATGATGAATTGTATTCGGAGACTAATCTTCTATTGTATTCGATGAATCTGCTGTTGCTGTGTGGTGCTGCTTATATTCTGTCCAATAATATATTTTGTAATCTGTGCAAAAATCAGAAAAGAAAAAAAATAATCCCTAATATACGTACTAATGGCGCATCACACCGCAGTGCGCCATTTGTATGCCAAAGGATACTAATGGCGCATCTCCACGCGGTGCGCCATTAGTATGGCTAGGCACATGGGTAAATATGGCCCCCTAGGAGGCATACTAATGGCGCACCGTGGCCTATACTAATGGCGCACTGCCTGGTGCGCCATTAGTATACCAAATACTAATGGCGCACTAGTGGTGCGCCATTAGTAAAAAATACTAGTGGCGTGGTGCTAGTGGCGCACTAGTAGTGCGCCATTAGTGGGCAAAACTGGTGCGCCACTAGTAAGCCTTTTTCTAGTAGTGTACAAGTGACAGTTCACTGGGCCGTCGTGTCGTCTACTCCTCCGTCGTAAGAGTGGAGCGCTCGCTTTCATAAATCTTCTAGTCCATTTCGCCGACATGTGGGACATCAAGCTACCGGGTCCACGTGCCATACCGGAATACAGTGCAGAGCAGCCGGGGTGAAGCACCCCAGTCATGGCGCCGGCATAGTAATGAGCAATGAGGCGTCAAATCACAAAGCTGCACCTTTCCCGCTGTTAAGTTGGAGGGACGAAGCAACCATCACTTCATTTCACTCGTTGTTGAATCCGCTTCTCCCTCATCTTCTTCAACTTAACCACGTGTTGCTTCTGCCGTTGTTCTGCCTCATGTGGGACGCGGATCAGCTTGGTAAAGCACTGACACGTGGGACCGCATGTTAGCAAACCGCCAGGACAATGTCCTCCGAAAATAAGAAGCCTAATTCTAGACATACAAAGGGCTACGTAGCTGCTACATATACTTTCCATCTAATCTATATATGCCCCCCTGATTTTCAGGTGGGGTGGGCCTAATCCTCTCCTTTAATCCAATCAAATAGTCCCACATCACATCAGTTCGTAACATTACGTAAACCATTACATGGATGGAGCATTGCTCAAATAAGAAACCTCCCCGGCCATCCGCGCGGCAAAATCACCTCCTTTTTACTAATATTGATTCTATAATTTTTTAGATCAATATAATTGAGATTTGTATAGATAGCACATAGGAGCAAAACCAAGTGGTATGGTTAGGGGCATCCACAATGTGTAGCCAAATGTGAAAATAGCTTTTGGCATCGTGAGAACCATTGTGGACGGTGTTGCCAAAGCCAAAAAGATGGAACCGAAGCTCCCTGATTGATTGATTGAAGGAATAGAAAAATGCAACGTCTCTCCTCTTTCTCCGATGCTTGGACGCATGTAGTACAGTATAGAGCACAGAGTCTACTCCCCTGTCCCTTCTATCACAAATCACAAAGCAGTGAGGCGTCAAATCACAAAAGCACGGACGAAGCAACCATCATTTCACTCTTCGCCGACTCCGCTTCTCCATCGTCTGCTTCGAGAAACCATCTCACCCACTAGTACTCCTAGTAGTACTAGTAAAGGACTTCCTGGATGCAAATAAGGCGGTTGTCTCGGCTTGCAGGCGGCACTTGCGAACGACTTACCGTGGTCTCCCTCAATGGTGTTCTCCGTCGAACGCACTTCGCCAAACCACCAAAAAAAAGATATCGTCGACGTAACCGCAATGGGGAAGGAAGTCAAATAGAGTTACTACCTCCATTTTTTTTGTACACAAGGCCAGTATATCAAAATTACAATTTGCAAAGGGCCACTAACACTAATCGAGGCAAAAATTGATGGGGTTAGCAACCAAGGATATTAATATCCCCTGCATGCATGCGGAAGTGAGAAGGTTGGTTTGCATGGCGCTGCATTAATCAAGCGATGAGGAGTGAGATGGTTAGCTCTTTGGTCTTTGGAGAAAAAAATACGCATTAATTGACACGTGAAACGAGGATTTGTATCGATTAAATCCCGCGAAGGAAAACCCCGCCTTTCTTTTTTAACACTAGTACTCCTAGTACGTACGTACTTATGCTGTTTGGGTCTAGGCCTTGCATTGCCAAACTTCGCCACACATTTTTGCCAAGCTTGCCTAAAGTTTTCAAAATAAGAAGGAGGTACACTTGCGCACGGCTGTCGCGGTCGCACCGCACCCTCACACGGTCGCTCCTGCACGCCGCGGTCGCACCGCACCCTCACACAGTCGCTCCTGCACGCCGCAAACCCAACCAAGGGAACGCACCCTCACTGACACGTGATGTCGCATGTGAACAAACCAAACTCAGCCATCCTATCGCTGACACATAATTTTCGTTCATAGAGTATGTTTATCCAACCGCATGTTGGGGAGTATCCGTACGGCCCGTGCGGTGGTCTGTTGGGGAAGAAGAAGAGGTGAGGAAGAAGGAAAGAAGGGTTAGGAGACTTAGGATATTCATCCAACCGCCTGAAATGGTAGACTGACCCAAGTCAGGCGACTTGCATAGCAAAAGATCCATAAAAACAACAACATAAAGAAAAACTATCACTGCTCGCGGAAAGAGACGGCCTCGTCGTCTTTGGCTGCCGGCGCGAACCAGCCGTCGCTGCCGACGTGTGTCTCCGCACAGGCCGCACCACCCCACCCTACTTCATTGCTGGCCAGTCCATTCCTCTACTCACCCACACCTCCTGTTATTTTCCGGCGATGGCAGCCGGACCAGTAAACCCTCGTACTCCCCACCGTGTGGGCAACCATTGCTGAGTCTTCCCCGACTCCGTGTCATTCCCTTCCTAGGCCTCGTCGTCGTCCACCGCCATGGTGCTCTCGGCGCGGCCTGGTCAACATGGTCAACGAACGACATCCATCGGCCGTGGACTGTACGCGCAAAATAATGATTCCTCCACCTGACAGCTCGGACCCACCGGAAGGGCCTCTGTATTTTGCGAAAAATAGTTCCCCCAATTGACATGTCGGATCCACACTAGCTATATCTTCGCACGCAAGGAAGTGCCTCCTTATTATGCACACAAAAATGAATACCCCCGGCTAGCTGGGACCCACCATAGTGGGAGGATGACTTGTGGGCCAACTAAGTTGACGGGGACGGAGGGCTTTGTCAACTTAGTCAATATGAACGATTCTAGCTCCAGTGACCGTACGATGTTCATCCAACGGCCGTAGTGCTTCTTCAACCTCTGGTCTTCTTGCTCTAGCCGCCCAAAGCAGCGCCGGTCGTGCCGCATGCTCCTGCCTCCCGTGGTCGGCTGTGCTGCGACGGAGGCCTCACCGCCCCTACTATTCCCACCACTGGCCAGGCCCTGCTGCGACGGCAGCCTCACACCGCAGCCGAACCAGTGAACCCTCGTACTCCTCTCCGCGCGGGCTTCCACTGCCGCGTCTTCCCCGGCTCCGCGTCGTCCCCTTCCTAGGCCTCGCCGTCGTCCACCGCCGTGGTGCTCTCGGCGCGGCCTGGTCAACATGGTCAAGGAATGACTTCCATCAGACGTGGACTGTACGTGGAGAGGCTGACAGCTGGGTCCACGGCCGCAGCAAGGAAGTGCCTCCTTATTACGCGGAAAATAATGATTCCTCCACCTGACAGCTGGGACCCACCGGACGGGCCACTGTATTTCGCGGAAAAAACGTTTCCCCCTGACTGCTGGGACCCACCAGCTTCATCTTCGCACGCAAGGAAGTGCGTCCGGGCAAAAAAACGATTCGCCCCCCTGACCGCTGAGACCCACCAGCTACACCTTCGCACGCAAGCAAGTGCGTCCGGGCAAAAAAACGATTCACCCCCCTGACTGCTGGGACCCACCGGCTACATCTTCACACGCAAGGAAGTGCGTCCGGGCAAAAAAACACTATTTTCCCCCCTGACTGCTGCGACCCACCAGCTACATCTTAGCAGGCAAGGAAGTGCCTGACAGTTGGGACCCACCTGGTCGAAGCGTACGTAGCGTTGTCATTCCGGTCGCGAATGTGTACGTACATACTGGTTGATGTAGAGGCGCACACGTGTCGTAGTAGAGGCGCGCACGTGGCGTAGTAGAGGCGCGCACGTGGCGTAGTAGAGGCGCGCACGTAGCATGTACACGTACGTATAGCGGTCAGGGTGCAAGAAAGAAAATACGGCCACGTATGTGTACATACGGGCGGGGTCTCGAACGCCTACTCGCGCATACGTACGGCCAGGGCTCGTGTACATGGCTGGGTCGGAACGGAGAAACAGCGTTGTCGTCGTGTTCATGGGGAGGCAACGGAATGCGTTGTGTTCATGGGGAGGCAACGGAATGCGTACTGTTCATGGGGAGGTAACGGAATGCGTCGTGTTCATCGGGAGGCAACGGAACGCGTGGGAGCCAACCCGCTGGGTCGGAACGGAATGCGTGGTCGTGTTCATCGGGAGGGCTTGGACGGAACAGGCGATGGAAACGAGGCCTGGCGTACCGCACAACGGAGGAAACGGACCTCGTACGTTCGGAACGGGGTCCTGTTGATCGGGAGGGGTGTGGCATACCGCAAAACGGAGGAAACGGACCTCCTACGGTCGAAACGGGGGTCCTGTTGATCGGGAGGGGTGTGGCGTACCACTAAATGGACGAAACGGACCTCCTACGGTCGAAACGAGGGTCCTGTTGATCGGGAGGGGTGTGGCGTACCGCAAAACGGACGAAACGGACATCCTACGGTCGAAACGGGGGTCCTGTTGATCGGGAGGGATGTGGCGTACCGCAAAACGGACGAAATGGACCTCCTACGGTCGAAACGGGGGTCCTGTTCATCGGGAGGGGTGTGGCGTACCGCAAAACGGGACTCCACGGGATACTGTTCATCTCCACCGTCGTCCTCCTCCAGCCTCCACGGGCTCCTGTTCATCCAGCCTCCACCGCGCGCTACTCCACCGGCTACTGTTCAACCACCCCTCCACGGGCATCCCTCCACCGTCTACTGTTCATCCAGCCCTCCACACCACGGGGTCCTGTTCAACCACCCCTCCACGGGCACCCTCCACCGTCTACTATTCATCCAGCCCTCCACATCACGGGATCCTGTTCATCCAGAGGCAACGCCACCGCTCACTGTTCATCCACCCCCCCCCCCCACAACACTCACTGTTCATCCAATCGATCGGCTTCAGTTAACAGCAGTAGCGAAGGAATCGCTCGATCAGGTTCAGTTAACAGCCATTGATCGATTGCTCGGTTTCAGTAACGCGTAGCCTGCAGTGCAATCGCTCGGGTTCAGTTAGAGCTCAACGCCTCGCTCGGGTTCAGTTAGAGCCAACACCTCGCACACATGCACGTACGTGTATGAGAGAAACGCGCATCGCTCGGCCCCCGACCTCCCACCGTAACCGGGAACTCCACAAAATTTTCCTCCCCCTCGCTTCTACCACGGTTTTTTCCGTCATGGACGACCCAAAGAATGTCATGCAGCTGTGTCTTCGGCCCGCGCAGGACGAAAAGCCCATTTTCTGTCATGATTTTTTGTCATAGAAGTAGGAGCCCACCACAACTATGATGATACCGGGTTTTGTCACAATTATCGTCATAGAAGTGTCATATGTATGACAGAAAAAATTTCGTTCGGCCCAAAATGTCACGGATGTGTCTTTTTTTTGTAGTAAAAGCTAAGCACTTCTCCCATTGCAAGAAAGATCAATCTAGTAGGCCAAACCAAACTGATAATTCGAAGAGACTTGCAAAGATAACCAATCATACATAAAAGAATTCAGAGAAGATTCAAATATTGTTCATAGATAATCTTGATCATAAACCCACAATTCATCGGTCTCAACAAACACACCGCAAAAAGAAGATTACATCGAATAGATCTCCCAAGAGAGGGGGAGAACATTGTATTGAGATCCAAAAAGAGATAATAAGCCATCTAGCTACTAACTATGGACCCGAAGGTCTGAGGTAAACTACTCACACTTCATCGGAGAGGCTATGGTGTTGATGTAGAAGCCCTCTGTGATGGATGCCCTCTCCGGCGGAGCTCCGGAACAGGCCCCAAGATGGATCTCGTGGGTACAGAAGGTTGCGGCCGTGGAATTAGGGTTTTGGCTCCGTATCTGATCGTTTGGGGGTACGTAGGTATATATAGGAGGAAGAAGTACGTCGGTGGAGCAACAGGGGGCCCACGAGGGTGGAGGGCGCGCCCTGGGGGTAGGCGTGCCCCTATCTCGTGGCCTCCTGGAAGCTTCTCTTACGTAGGGTCCAAGTCTCCTGGATCATGTTTGTTCCAAAAATCACGTTCCCGAAGGTTTCATTCCGTTTGGACTCCGTTTGATATTCTTTTTCTGGGAAACTCTGAAATAGGCAAAAAACAACAATTCTGGGCTGGGCCTCCGGTTAATAGGTTAGTCCCAAAAATAAAATAAAAGTGAATAATAAAGCCCAATAATGTCCAAAACAGTAGATAATATAGCATGGAGCAATCAAAAATTATAGATACGTTGGAGACGTATCAAGCATCCCCAAGCTTAATTCCTGCTCGTCCTCGAGTAGGTAAATGATAAAAAAGATAAATTTTGATGTGGAGTTCTACTTGGCATAATTTCAATGTAATTCTTCTTAATTGTGGTATGAATATTCAGATCCGAAAGATTCAAGATAAAAGTTTATCTTGACATAAAAATAATAATACTTCAAGCATACTAACTAAGCAATTATGTCTTCTCAAAATAACATGGCCAAAGAAAGTTCATCCCTACAAAATCATATAGTTTAGTCATGCTCCATTTTCGTCACACAAGAGTGCTCTCATCATGCACAACCCCGATGACAAGCCAAGCAATTGTTTCATACTTTAGTAATCTCAAACCTATAAACTTTCACGCAATATATGAGCGTGAGCCATGGACATAGCACTATGGGTGGAATAGAATATGATGATGGGGGTTATGTGGAGAAGACAAAAATGAGAATGTCTCACATCAACGAGGCTAATCAATGAGGTATGGAGACGCCCATCGATTGATGTTAATGCGAGGAGTAGGGATTGCCATGCAACGGATGCACTAGAGCTATAAATGTATGAAAGCTCAACAAAAGAAACTAAGTGGGTGTGCATCCAACTTGCTTGCTCACGAAGACCTAGGGCACTTGAGGAGGCCCATTGTTCCAATATACAAGCCAAGTTCTATAATGAAAATTCCCACTAGTATATGAAAGTGACAAAACAATAGACTCTCTATCATGAAGATTATGGTGCTACTTTGAAGCACAAGTGTGGCAAAGGATAGTAGCATTGTCCCTTTTCTCTTTTTTGGGCCTTCTCCTTTTTTATGGCCTTTCTTCTTTTTTTATTCCTCACTTGGGACAATGCTCTAGAAAATGATGATCATCACACTTCTATTTATTTACAACTCAATGATTACAACTTGATACTACAACAAAGTATGACTCTATATGAATGCCTCCGGCGGTGTACCGGGATATGCAATGAACCAAGAGTGACATGTATGAAAGAATTATGAACGGTGGCTTTGCCACAAATACTATGTCAACTAGATGATCATGCTAGCAATATAACAATGATGAATGTGTCATGATAAACGGAATGGTGGAAAGTTGCATGGCAATATATCTCGCAATGGCTATGGAAATGCCATAATAGGTAGGTATGGTGGCTGTTTTGAGGAAGATATAAGGAGGTTTATGTGTGAAAGAGCGTATCATATCACGGGGTTTGGATGCACCGGCGAAGTTTGCACCAACTCTCAATGTGAGAAAGGGCAATGCTCGGTACCGAAGAGGCTAGCAATGATGGAAGGGTGAGAGTGCGTCTAATCCATGGACTCAACATTAGTCATAAAGAACTCACATACTTATTGCAAAAATCTACAAGTCATCAAAAACCAAGCATTACGCGCATGCTCCTAGGGGGATATATTGGTAGGAAAAGACCATCGCTCGTCCCCGACCACCACTCATAAGGAGGACAATCAAAGAACACCTCATGTTTCAAATTTGTTACATAACGTTTACCATACGTGCACGCTACGGGACTTGCAAACTTCAACACAAGCATTTCTCAAATTCACAACTACTCAACTAGCACGACTTTTATATTATTACCTCCATATCTCAAAACAATCATCAAGCATCAAACTTCTCTTAGTATTCAAGACACTCATAAGAAAGTTTTTACTATTCTTGAATACCTAGCATATTAGGATTATTTAAGCAAATTACCATGCTATTTAAGACTCTCAAAATAATCTAAGTGAAGCATGAGAGATTAATATTTTCTATAAAACAAATCCACCACCGTGCTCTAAAAGATATAAGTGAAGTACTAGAGCAAAAACTATATAACTCAAAAGATATAAGTGAAGCACATAGAGTATTCTAACAAATTCCAAATCATGTATGGCTCTCTCAAAAGGTGTGTACAACAAGGATGATTGTGGTAAACTAAAAAGCAAAGACTCAAATCATACAAGACGCTCCAAGCAAAACACATATCATGTGGTGAATAAAAATATAGCTCCAAGCAAAGTTACCGATGGAAGTAGACGAAAGAGGGGATGCCTTCCGGGGCATCCCCAAGCTTTGGATTTTTGGTGTCCTTAGATTATCTTGGGGGTGCCATGGGCATCCCCAAGCTTAGGCTCTTGCCACTCCTTGTTCCATAATCCATCAAAATCTTTCACCCAAAACTTGAAAACTTCACAACACAAAACTCAACAGAAATCTCGTGAGCTCCGTTAGCGAAAGAAAACAAAAGACCACTTCAAGATACTGTAATGAACTCATTCTTTATTTATATTGGTGTTAAACCTACTGTATTCCAACTTCTCTATGGTTGATAAACTATTTTACTAGCCATAGATTCATTATTATTCTCAATCAAAGTAGACAAAGGCATATCATTAGGATCAGAAAAAACACTCTTACTAGCAAATAATTTCATGAGTTCATCCATCTTTCCACTGAAAACATTAATTTCTTCTATCGCATGCACTTTTTTATTAGTAGATCTTTCAGTGTGCCATTGAGAATAATTAACCATAATATTATCTAGGAGTTTAGTAGCTTCTCCTAAAGTGATTTCCATAAAAGTGCCTCCTGCGGCCGAATCTAAAAGATTTCTAGAAGCAAAATTCAATCCGGCATAAAAGTTTTGTACAATCATCCACAAATTCAAACCATGAGTAGGACAATTATGTATCATTAATTTCATCCTCTCCCAAGCTTGTGCAACATGTTCATGATCAAGTTGCTTAAAATTCATAATATCGTTTCTAAGAGAGATGATCTTAGTGGGAGGAAAATACTTAGAGATAAAAGCATCTTTGCACTTGTTCCAAGAATCAATACTATTTTTAGGCAAAGATGAAAACCAAGCTTTAGCACGATCTCTAAGCGAAAAAGGAAATAGCTTCAATTTAACAATATCATTATCAACATCTTTCTTCTTTTGCATATCACACAAATCAACGAAGCTATTTAGATGAGTAGCGGCATCTTCACTAGGAAGGCCGGTGAATTGATCTTTCATGACAAGATTCAACAAAGCAGCATTGATTTCACAAGATTCAGTATCGGTAAGAGGAGCAATCGGAGTGCTAAGGAAATCATTATTGTTGGTATTGGTAAAGTCACATAATTTGGTATTATCTTGAGCCATCGTGACAAGCAAGCAATCCAACACACGAGCAAACAAAAAGCAAGCACAAAAGAGGCAAACGGAAAAGAGAGGGCGAATAAAACGGCAAGGGTGAAGTGGGGAAGAGGAAAACGAGAGGGAAATGGCAAATAATGTAATGCGGGAGATAAGGGATTGTGATGGGTACTTGGTATGTTGACTTTTGCGTAGACCTCCCCGACAACGGCGCCAGAAATCCTTCTTGCTACCTCTTGGGCACTGCGTTGGTTTTCCCTTGAAGAGGAAAGGGTGATGCAGCAAAGTAGCGTAAGTATTTCCCTCAGTTTTTGAGAACCAAGGTATCAATATAGTAGGAGGCTACGCGCGAGTCCCTCGCACCTGCACAATACAAATAAATCCTCGCAACCAACGCGATAATGGGTTGTCAATCCCTTCACGGTCACTTACGAGAGTGAGATCTGATTGATATGATAGGAATATTTTTTGTATTTTTGTAATAAAGATGCAAAGTAAAGAAACCAAAATAAAGACGGCGCCAGAAATAGCTTGTTGTAGGGACATTAATATGATGGAAAATAGACCCGGGGGCCATAGGTTTCACTAGTGGCTTCTCTCAAGAGCATAAGTATTTTACGGTGGGTGAACGAATTACTGTTGAGCAATTGACAGAATTGAGCATAGTTATGAGAATATCTAGGTATGATCATGTATATAGACATCACGTCCGAGACAAGTAGACCGACTCCTGCCTGCATCTACTACTATTACTCCACTCATCGACCGCTATCCAGCATGCATCTAGAGTATTAAGTTCATGAAAACAGAGTAACGCCTTAAGCAATATGACATGATGTAGAGGAATAAATTCATGCAATATGATAAAAAAAAAACCCATCTTGTTATCCTCGATGGCAACAATACAATACGTGCCTTGCTGCCCCTACTGTCACTTGGAAAGGACACCGCAAGATTGAACCCAAAGCTAAGCACTTCTCCCATTGCAAGAAAGATCAATCTAGTAGGCCAAACCAAACTGATAATTCGAAGAGACTTGCAAATATAACCAATCATACATAAAAGAATTCAGAGAAGATTCAAATATTGTTCATAGATAATCTTGATCATAAACCCACAATTCATCGGTCTCAACAAACACACCGCAAAAAGAAGATTACATCGAATAGATCTCCACGAGAGAGGTGGCGAACATTGTATTGAGATCCAAAAAGAGAGAAGAAGCCATCTAGCTACTGACTATGGACCCGAAGGTCTGAGGTAAACTACTCACACTTCATCGGAGAGGCTATGGTGTTGATGTAGAAGCCCTCCGTGATGGATGCCCTCTCCGGCGGAGCTCCGGAACAGGCCCCAAGATGGGATCTCGTGGGTACAGGAGGTTGCGGCGGTGGAATTAGGGTTTTGGCTCCGTATCTGATCGTTTGGGGGTACGTAGGTATATATAGGAGGAAGAAATACGTCGGTGGAGCAACAGGGGGCCCACGAGGGTGGAGGGTGCGCCCTGGGGGGGGGGGTAGGCGCAGCCCCTACCTCGTGGCATACTGGAAGCTTCTCTTACGTAGGGTCCAAGTCTCCTGGATCATGTTCGTTCCAAAAATCACGTTCCCGAAGGTTTTATTCCGTTTGGACTCCATTGGATATTCTTTTTCTGCGAAACTCCGAAATAGGCAAAAACTGCAATTCTGGGCTGGACCTCCGGTTAATAGGTTAGTCCCAAAAATAATATAAAAGTGAATAGTAACGCCCAATAATGTCCAAAACAGTAGATAATATAGCATGGAGCAATAAAAAATTATAGATACGTTGGAGACGTATCAGTACTCCTACATGGCCTCTCACCGCTACCTTTACCAAATCGTGTTTGCACACTTAGCTCTCAACAGTAGGACATGTTCACCACATTCCAATTCATCCCCCGATGAATTAGACCTGACTCAACTCTAAGCAGTAGCAGGCATGACAACAAGCATGATTGAGTAGGCACATCAGGGCTCAAACAACTCCTACTCATGCTAGTCGGTTTCATCTATTTACTGTGGCAATGATAGGTCATGCAGAGGAAAGGGGTTCAACTACCGCAGCATGTAACAGTTGAATCGTTGTTGTCCTAATGGAGTAAAAGAGAGCAGGAGCGAGAGAGTGGGAATGTATCAGAATGAACAAGGGGGTATTGCTTGCCTGGCACTTCTGAAGATAGTATAGTTCTTCATCTGTGTCATCGATATCATCGTCGGAACCACGTCTACTGAGAGGGGACAAATACCGGCAACAGAGAAGGAACACAATCAATGCAATGCTCAATATGATGCATGATCAGGACATGGCAAAATGAGTGTGTTGGGCTAATGCAGCTACAACCAGCTGGGTTTGAGTCATTTTGAACCAAAGGTTCAATCCCAAAGTCAACTTATGAATTTAAATAGTGCCTTATCATGTTTTTCACTAAACAGAAGGTTAAGTTGCTTAAACATGCATGAAACCAGTACAGATGGAAAGATTGGATTTTTCTGATCATTTTTCATATATAATTTATCTTATTTGGAGTTATAGATAATTTTCTATTATTTTTAGGAGTTTAGGACTTTTTCTGATTTTCCTGAATAAGAATAAATCCAGAAAAAGGCATTACTGCATCAGTACTGCGTCAGCAGGTCAACCGTGGCTGACCAGGTCAAACCTGACGAACGGGTCCCACATGTCATTGACTCACTGCTAACTGGGAGTTAATCCCGTGTTGACTGGGATTTGACCCGCTACGGGGCCCACTGTCAGTGGCTGAAGGGCGGCTAATCAGTAGGATTAGCCCCTAATGGCCGTGCCACGTTGGCGATGACCCGACGCGGCGGCGATCGCCGGCCGGCCGTTTTCGGCCACGGCTGGTCGCGCGGTTAGGTGCGTTGGACAGCCCGTGGTGCGGGGCATCCAGTGGTGGTCGTGGGGATGCCGGGGACGGCGTGTAGCGGCGGCGGCGGGGCTCGGTGATGTGCGCGGGTGGCGCTGCGGGGTGCAAGCGGGCAAGGGGAGGCACTAGCGAGGCTATGCGCTGGGCGGCAAGCTCGGTGGACACGCACCCAGGACCAAATGGTCACTGGAGCGTCGTCGGGGGCGAGCTCAGGCGGCGGTGCATCTTCAGCCTCTACGAGAACGGTGCTACGGCGAGCAAACGGGAGCGGGATTGGGGGGGAGGCTCGGGTGCTCACGGTGATCACGTAGAGGTGGTCAGCGAGCTCGGGGAGGCAGCGAGTCGAGCGCAGGGTCACCGGCGATCTCGGGGCCCGAAGGTTGAAGAAGAGGTCGAGGAAGCCGTTGTGGGGCGCATCCGGTCGCGTGGCTCGGCGGAGACGGCATAGAGGTCGACGGCGAATCTTTCTGCCATGGTGGGGAGGCTAGGCAAGCGGTGGCAGCAAGCGGCGGCGATGGCAGCGTCCGGCTGCTGCGGTGCAAAGGCGAGGGAGGGAGCAGGGGAGGAGTGGGGGTGTCAGCAGGATCGAGACGGCTCTGGGGCGTTCACCCACGCGTCCAGAGGCTCCGCGGCAAGCAGGAGGAGGCGTGGCGCCTCGCGCGCGCGTGCGCTGTCCCGCCTCTGGCTACTGGCAGAGGTTAGGGATGACTGGCACCAGGCCAGGTGGGCTGGGCCAGCACAGGTGAGGCCCAGGTAAGCATTCTCTCTCTGTCTCTCTCTCTCTCTCTGGTTTTTCTATTTATTTATGTTTTCTATTTTCTGCAATTGGTTTTGATTTCATTTAAAACATCAAATCTATTTTATTTAACTTTCTGTAAATTATTATGTGAGCTCGGAAACTAGTCCAAGGTCACAGGCAACTTGCAAAATATTTGAACTTTATTTCTTATATAACAAAAATAAATTCAACTCAAATATGTCATTGATTTAAGTCAAAGGCCCAAAATAAATAATTCTGTGATTCCAAAAATATTGTTTTGAATTTTACCTCTTACCAATATTTTCACAGAGTAACAGGAACATTTCCTTGGACTCATTTGATGAGAATTAAATGTTGATTATCTTTGAACTGGTTTCTGAGGGTTTCAACAAACCTTAATTCAACTTTCAGAAATTTTAGAAATGATGCATTATGCTCTCAAATGCGACTATTACAAACAAATTCTAGGGCTGTGATAGCTTGGTACTGTACCGATGAAGATCAGCTCAACGCTGGCTGCTTCGCCCTACCATTGCCACACTTAGGCTGTTACATGTGACACTAGCGCCAGTTCTTATTCTTCTCCTGAACCGTCTCATCCTTGCCATTTTGTGCGGGATAAGCGAGCTTTTGAACCATTCTATGAGTGTTGCATTTAAACTACAAGGACATGTTAATATCGATAACACTGAGTGTGTTGAGTAACACTGTGAACTACACCTAAGAACGTGAAAGGGGCGCCTCCCACCTGGCACCGCCTAGCTTTCTCTCAGGCGGCGCCACCAGCTGGCGCCCCAACCACTAGTGTCCACAAATGTGTTGCCACCTAACGCCAACCAACCCCAGTTGAGAAACCCCATCGCTGGCCTCTAGGTCATAGCCGACGCACAATTCCGTCCAAGATAACAAACACATATCAAAGGTGTCAATGTGCAAGTATGGGGAAGGCAACATCTCTACAGCACAATCAGAGCCATCATGACATCACATTTCGTGAAACCGCAGACAGGCATGCCATGTAAAAGTGTCACCACATTGTTAATTGACCCGAGTGAACCACCGGGAAAAATCAAGCAGACACCGTTTGGAGGCGAGCCTATTCGTTGCCACAACATGCGCCAACGTTTGCAACAATGAGACAGAGTGTGAGACAAGAGTCGTTGAACCATTTGGCCTCTTTGATCCAAAGCATTTTCATTGGAATTTTGAAGGACATAGATACTAAAAAACCCTTCATGGATTATTTGATTTGTAGGATCAAATCATATAAATATTTTCTTTCCAAAAGTTTCTTTTGTAAAACTTTTGAAAAGAATTCTGTATTTTTCTCGATAGTATCAATTGACAAATTCCAGGGCAAACAAAACCATGTATTCCTTTCGTTCACAAATATAAGATGTTCTACTTCTCCATCGGTGGGATGTATATAGACATATTTTAATGTGTTTGTTGACTCATTTCAGTCAATATATAGTCCATATTGAAAAATCTAAAATGAACCCAATCTTCATCTAGGAGTAGCGGATGCTTAAAGAGGCTGCGTGCAATGCTAACGTGGCGGCGGCGGGCACATGGGCGGAGCTGGCGGTCGCGGACGGTAATGTCGGCAGCTATGCATTGTTTGCTCTGGAAGCTACGAGCATTCGCGTCGCTACGACCACGGGACCGGCCCATCCACGTCCATCGTAGGTCTCACCTCCACCGATGAGGGCCAAGGGCGAACTACGACGAGGAGGAGTAGGGATCGGCGCCAATCCATGTCATGTCCTCCTCCTCGCCGGCGATCGCACCTTCACTTCACGGAACTCAAGACCGCCAAACATGGACAAAGAGGGGAACAACAAGGACCTTTAGGACGGGTGCTGGCAAATATTTAGATTAGGTTAACTTATGGATGTTTTGTTTATGAGATATGCCGAAAATATAATAAATTTAGACATGTTTAAATGAAGACGACTCGGTTTAAATGAACCGATTTGCATGAAAATTGTTCGGTTTCTTCAAAATTCTCTTTGAAATGTATGCGGACATGGTTGGATGACCGGCTCCCGTATCATTGTGCACGGACGCGTTAACAATTGAAATTTAGGGTCGGAAATGGTGTAACCTCCTTTGGGTTGGTTGCTGCGTACGTAAACCACATGAGAACAACTCTAGCAGATCCATTAAAAGTGATCAAGCCTTTAAATTTGCATTATATAGGTAAAAAACATGCACCAACTAGATTCCATAAAACAGCACATCCTGTAAAAACATTACAGGTCCGTATATTATCCCCTGCATACCCCATATCTGCAATTTCTGAGACGTTTTTTAGGAAAACCGTAAAACGGTCAACGCCGGAGCAAATGGCCTGACGGCGCCGCGCACTAGCAGTGAGCAAGCGGAGGTTCTCGGCAGCAGCCGGCCGGAGTGTCGCCGGAGTAGGCGGCCGGACGGAGCGGCGCCGGAACATGTCGGCCGGTGCGTTCTGGCTGTGCACGCGTGCGGCCGTGCATATGCGGCTGGCCGGAGCATGCGTGCACTCGTGCGTTCTGGCCGACCGGAGTTCGAATTCGTCCATGCATGTGTTCCATGCGTGCGTTCAGATTGGGGAAGAAGAAGTATGGAGAGAAAAAGGAGAAAAAATAATTTATGGTACGAGTTGATGGGATCAGTTCCGTCTAATGCTGCGCGGTACCGCAAATCGGTTTAGGGGGAAACCATATACTGTTTTTGCCGTATCTGTTAGAGTTAGCTCTTAGCCTTGGATCAAGAGCCGTCCACCAATTTTGTGTTTGTGCGTGCCTCCTTGAGCGTAGACATGCCACCCTGCACGTAGCAATAGTAAGAGTACTACAGTAATTTATCCGATGAAACAAGAATTATGCAGACCCTACAGCAAGTAATAGTACTAACACTAACAAAGCTTGAGTCTAATGACGCTCCCCATGTTCTAGATCTAGGCTGCCTAGTAGATCTGAATTCTCAAAAGAAGAAACCAAAAAACAGAGACAAAGCATATCAGGCGACATAGTTAAATGGGGCTGCTGCAGGGTGCAGCAATCATCCTTGAGGATCGTGCATTCGTGCTTGCAATGATGTAGAGGCTGAGACAGAACAAACACATGGAAGCAGCAGAGCAGGAGTTGGGCTCTGAATTTATATAAGCGGGGCCAATATAGATCAGGGAGAAGAAGGTATCCGATGCCTTGGACGTTAGCTGCTACACGTAGCTGCTTGGCGCCTACCGCTCGCCGCCGGATACCGTCGTTAACCTTAACGATGGTGATTAGCCATAGCTTAATCGCTACTATAAGTAGACCAAATCCGCTGGTGTCATTGTTAATGAGGATCATGCATCGTTATTTTAGGAGAGACAAGAGCAGAAAGAATCGGACATACATGCATGGAGAATATAAGAGGCACTGGATACAATGGTACTACAGTAATATCACCTACAATTATTGACGAGTTACATTGTTAATAAATAAATAAATAAATAAAATGCTTTCTCCAGTTGAGAGACACGCAGCCGCCTCTCCCAGATTTGGTTCTCTCGCGAAAATCGCGAGTTGCAGAAATGAGAACCATGAAAAGCAAGATCCCGAATAAGAAAACAGAAACCGAGGAAGAGGAAACCACAAGAGTGAAGACTAGTAGAGTCTCGTCTTTTGTCATTCTTTGCTCCTTTTTCACTCAATGATTCCTTAAAAGCCTAGGATTTTCTCTGCGTCCTCTCAGCGTCGACGCCGGTCCGCCTCGTCTCCGGCGGTTTTAGCGCCATGGCGGCGTAGTGGATCCCGGCCTTTGTCGGCGGGAGGGCTTCATCTTTAGACGTTCCTTCGAGTTTTGTTACGGTTTTTGTCTTACTTAGAAAGACGAGACAACGGCGTCTCACTGAAAATGGAATAAAGTTCTCCCTGACTAGCCCTCGTCCCGGTGATGCGTCGTCGGTGGGCATGTAAAGATGTGTCTCCGGCAGCTCTGTCCTTGGTGGATTTGCTCGGATTTGGTCGTAGTTCGTCTACATTCGTGCGTCTTCAAGTTCGATCCTTTCGATCTACGCTACTCTTCAACGTCGTCGGTTGCTGTTTTGGTGCCCTAGTCCTATGGGTCCTTAGCACGGCGACTTCCAGACTGTTTACTACAACAAGTTTTGGCCGGTTCCGGCAAGGGAGGGCCGATGACGGCGGCACACCTTCGGCTCGCTCTTGTAGTCGTCGCCAGGTGGTCTACGGATCTAGATGTAATTTTTATTATTTCTGGTGTTCGTTTTACTGCATGATCGAGGAAGATTAAATAGGAAGTTTTTCCGCAAAAAAAGAGAGAGAGAACATCTTATAGTAATATAAAATTGTTAAAAATAGGACGTCAGATTTGTTTGCATGACAAAACTGCCACACGAGATGAAAAATTATATTATTGCAAGCATAGCTATTTTCTTCAGCAAGAATGGCAAACCTGGTAAAAAAACTAAGCATGACAATGATTTTTTTTCTTGAATACGCACAAGCATGTGTATCATATATTGATAGAAGAAATAGCCAAGATGGTCAATACAACGCCTTTCGGCAAAGTGTTACACCAAAAGGTTAACACCCACATCCACCAAGGCAACACCGACACACAACTTGCCTTGCCCAAACTCAAGCCGAACAATGGCAAAGAGGATGGACACAGAGCACACAAGCCGCGTCCCAACCGAACTGAACACCTCAGAGCTTGACAAAAACATCAAAGCAAACTAGATCAACGCACTCTCCACCCATGGCGCCTAGGAGATCGGCAAGTGGACAGCAGGAACTAGCCTAGCTCGATGAAGACCTCGCAGATGAGCCGTCAATGATGGAGTACATAGCGCCCCGGATGCTCATGCCCATAGCAAGAACCAACACATGACAACCCTGCACCCCAAGTCTCGCCGCCTATGCGAACTGAGACACCCACACCAGTTACTCCTCCGAAAGACACCCCGATCACCTAGGCAACGCCTTCAAGAAGGGGACGACGTCGTGACGTCGCCGCTGCCTGGCCCGGCGAACCGAGCCTAGGGTTTACCCCGATGAGAGTAGGGGATGGACAAGGCCATGGCAACGCCTCCAAGGAGGAGACGGCACCCACAGGCGTCGCCGTTGCCCGCAGCCACAGCAGTGCACGGATTTCTCCTCGGCCTTGTCATAACGTCTTCAGAGTGCAGCAAACTGGGAAGGGGGCAAAGTCCTCACCTTTGGCCATCACCATGGAAAGGGGAAGTCGTATGCCGCTGCGCCGCCGCCCACGCCGTCGGAACAAGCGCGTCCACCACCACCGTGCCGGCCGGCAACCACCACACGCCGGCCAGAACTCACACCACCGTGCCGCCTCGTTGCATGATTTTCCGGGGCCACCGCCCCGGCTTCCACCGAAAGGATCCGCCGCCCGGAACCACAACCCCACCATGGAGGCAGCCGACCCCGAGCTAGGCAGAGCCCCATCCAGACGACGCCACCACCGATGGGAGCGCCCGCTCCAGCCCACCACGCCATCACAACACAACGCCCCACTACCACCCTCCAGGGCAGCCGGACGAACCCCCGACGCCACCAACCCCCACCACCGACCGGATATGGGCAAGAGACCCCAGATCCGCCGCCACCACGCCTCAGCCCGTGCCCAGGCGAGATGCAGGGCAACGGGAGCAAGGCCGCGCCGGCCGGGGCACCACGACGCCGGAGGGGAAGCGCTGAAGCCGCGATTGGACCACCGCCCCACGCCGTTGACATGCGAGCAGCCCCGCGCTGCCCCGCATCTGTCAGGGAGGGAGATCTCCCCGCAGCAGCACATGTCGCAAGGGCTTTGCCCTGACGGCGCCCGCTGGCGGCGTCGAGAAGAAGAGGAGCGGGAGGAGGAGTTGCTGGCCGGCAGCAGGGATGGCTCTCCCGGGTCCCCAGCGGGGGAGCGACACGGGAGCGGGCGAGGAGATGACAAGGATTTCCATCAATAGGGACAAAGGACAATGTTAAGAAAGATGTGATATTGGAGCCAAACATTCACTTCCGTTTACATTTTTCTTTCCGAAAAGTGGAAAGTTGTTTTTGTTTGTTAGATACCACTCCACTTATCTGGCTAGGTCCACCTAGCCAGATGCAGATGCGTGCTGTGTCAATCTCATTCTTCACTGTGACATGGAGGGAGGCCAAGCAGTGGAAGAAGCCGTGGAATTTGGCTAAAGTAGATCGATCACCAGTAACGTACGTACGTAGCATGTGGCGGTGTATGATATCCCATTCTTACTACGTGGATCCCACGAAAAAATGTAAAAAAACAAAAGCATACAAACAGGTGGCAGGCCTACATCATATCGTACGCTACCAGTACTAGCTTATTTATGGCGGGAACACGTAAGCGTAGATATACATGCATTTTTTTTTGACAGAACTTCTCCTCCTTTATTCACTTAGCAAAATGATGGCATCGTTTACAAGTAATGGAAGCAGTACATCCGGTGCCGAATCCATCCAGATAAAAAGAGAAGAAAACTTAACTACCCTAGCAAGTTCATGAGCTACTTTATTACTCTCTCTATTACAATGATCATAAATTACATGATTAAAATCTGACGACATGAAATATTAATCAACAATAATTGCACTTGCCACCGAAGAGGAGTTGCCTGCTCTCAAAGCTTCCACAACCTCCATGCTGTCCGAGTTGATCACGATCTTGCTGCATCCAATGGTTCTGGCTAGATTCAAACCAAATCTGACTGCCAATGCCTCTGCAGTGAATGAATCATAGCATATGTCCACTCATTTATTTGCTGCCGCAATAAATTTCCCGTTGTAATCTCGGATTACTGCCCCACTGATCCCTCAAGAAGATCACGGTCAAAGCCAGCATCTATATTTAATTTCATATACCCCTGTATCGGCTTCTCCCATGAACCAACACGTAGCTTTGCCTTAGTGGAGCAAGCAATAGTAAAGTTAGCTGAGAGTCCTCGGATAGCGAGAGCAATTTGTGAGGGTGTTTGGGTGTCCTCTCCATGGTACTTTTTTCGGTGTTCATACCATAGATACCATGCCGCAGTGGCCACAACCTCCTTCAGTTTGGGAAGACCTAGGATCTGGACTTCAGTTTCCTCCATGCTTAATAATTCATGCACCACTTCTTCACCTGATTTGAATTGTGTACATCTCCTCTTGACAACATCAATCAGCCCCAATTGTCGCCATACCTCTTTTGATCTTGGGCACTCAAAAAGGAAGTGCTTGATGCTATCCGGTCCCATATTGCATTCCGGGCAATGTGTTTTCACTTTCATGTGCTTCGAGGCTAGAACTGCCCTACACGGAATAGCACTATGGAGAACTCTCCAAATAAAAATCCGGATCTTTGCGGGGCACTGTAAGGTCCATATCAAGTTCCACTTCTCGTCGGGATATGATGATTCGGCTCTAGTTTGTAGCAAGTGACCAAATTGAGCACTCCATTCCACTTGGTAAGCAGATCGTACCGAAAAGATTCCATTCTTGGTGGGATCCCATGCAATGAAATCTGACATTTCATATACGGGCAAGGGTATAGAAAGTATTCTCTGGACATCCACTTCCCAGAACGTTTGATTAACCAATTGTGAGTCCCAGTCTCCAGTTGTTGGGTCGATGAGATCACAGACTCGGGTGATTAAATTATTACCTCGGATAGTTAGGACCTTTCTTGTCGGTGACTGAGGAATCCACGAGTCCTCCCATATATTCACCTTTTCACCATCTCCAATTCTCCAAATATACCCACGTTTCAGTGTGTCCACACCAGCCATTATACTCTGCCAAGTATATGAAGATTTTTGCTTCAAAGTAGCACTCATAAGATCTCCATCAGGGAAGTACTTGGCTCTTAAAATAATTGAACATAGTGAGTCTGGATTGTCAATGAGGCGCCATGCTTGTTTTGCCAAAAGTGCAAGATTAAAACAATGAATGTCCCTGATGTTGGGGAACGTAGCAGAAATTCAAAATTTTCTACGCATCACCAAGATCAATCTATGGAGTAATCTAGCAACGAAGGGAAGGGGAGTGCATCTACATACCCTTGTAGATCGCGATGCGGAAGCGTTGCAAGAACGCGGATGAAGGAGTCGTACTCGTAGCGATTCAGATCGCGGTTGATTCCGATCTAAGCACCGAAGAACGGTGCCTCCGCGTTCAACACACGTGCAGCCCAGTGACGTCTCCCACGCCTTGATCCAGCAAGGAGAGAGGGAGAGGTTGGGGAAGACTCCGTCCAGCAGCAGCACGACGGCGTGGTGGTGGAGGAGGAGCTTGGTAATCCTGCAGGGCTTCGCCAAGCACCGCGGGAGAGGAGGAGGAGGGAGAGGGGTAGGGCTGCGCCAAGAGAGAGAGGTTCTCGTGTGTTGGGCAGCCATTAGACCTCAACTATATATAGGGAGGGATGGGGCTGCGCCCCCTCTAGGGTTCCCACCCCAAGGGGTCGCGGCCAGCCCTAGATCCCATCTAGGGGGGCGGCCAAGGGGGGAGAGAGGGGGGACGCCACTAGGGTGGGCCTTAAGGCCCATCTGGACCTATGGTTTGCCCCTCCCACTGTCCCTGCGCCTTGGGCCTTGGTGGGGGGGCGCACCAGCCCACCTGGAGCTGGCCCCCTCCCACACTTGGCCCACGCAGCCTTCTGGGGCTGGTGGCCCCACCTGGTGGACCCCCGGGACCCTCCCGGTGGTCCCGGTACATTACCGATAGCATCCGAAACTTTTCCGGTGACCAAAACAGGACTTCCCATATATAAATCTTTACCTCCGGACCATTCCGGAACTCCTCGTCACGTCCGGGATCTCATCCGGGACTCCGAACAACATTCGGTAACCACGTATATCTATTCCCTCTAACCCTAGCGTCATCGAACCTTAAGTGTGTAGACCCTACGGGTTCGGGAACCATGCAGACATGACCGAGACGTTCTCCGGCCAATAACCAACAGCGGGATCTGGATACCCATGTTGGCTCCCACATGTTCCACGATGATCTCATCGGATGAACCACGATGTCGGGGATTCAATCAATCCCGTATACAATTCCCTTTGTCTATCGGTATGTTACTTGCCCGAGATTCGATCGTCGGTATCCCGATACCTTGTTCAATCTCGTTACCGGCAAGTCTCTTTACTCGTTCCGTAACTTACATCATCCCGTGATCAACTCCTTGGTCACATTGTGAACATTATGATGATGTCCTACCGAGTGGGCCCAGAGATACCTCTCCGTTTACACGGAGTGACAAATCCCAGTCTCGATTCGTGCCAACCCAACAGACACTTCTGGAGATACCTGTAGTGCACCTTTATAGCCACCCAGTTACGTTGTGACGTTTGGTACACCCAAAGCATCCTACGGTATCCTAGAGTTGCACAATCTCATGGTCTAAGGAAATGATACTTGACATTAGAAAAGCTCTGAGCAAATGAACTACACGATCTTGTGCTAGGCTTAGGATTGGGTCTTGTCCATCACATCATTCTCCTAATGATGTGATCCCGTTATCAACGACATCCAATGTCCATGGTCAGGAAACCGTAACCATCTATTGATCAACGAGCTAGTCAACTAGAGGCTTACTAGGGACATGGTGTTGTCTATGTATCCACACATGTATCTGAGTTTCCTATCAATACAATTCTAGCATGGATAATAAACAATTATCATGAACAACGAAATATAATAATAACCAATTTATTATTGCCTCTAGGGCATATTTCCAACAGTCTCCCACTTGCACTAGAGTCAATAATCTAGTTCACATCACCATGTGATTAACACTCACAGGTCACATCACCATGTGACCAACATCTAAAGAGTTTACTAGAGTCAACAATCTAGTTCACATCACTATGTGATTAACACTCAATGAGTTCTGGTTTGATCATCTTATGCTTGTGAGAGAGGTTACTAGTCAACGGGTCTGAACCTTTCAGATCCGTGTGTGCTTTACGAATATCTATGTCATCTTGTGGATTCTACCACGCGCTACTTGGAGCCATTTCAATTAACTGCTCTACTATACGAATCCGGTTTACTACTCAGAGTCATCCGGATTAGTGTCAAAGTTCGCATCGATGTAACCCTTTACGACGAACTCCTTTTCACCTCCATAATCGAGAAAATTCCTTAGTCTACTAGATACTAAGGATAAGTTCGACCGCTGTCATGTGATCCATTCCCGGATCACTATTGTACCCCTTGACCAACTCATGGGAAGGCACACTTTATGTGCGGTACACAGCATAGCATACTGTAGAGCCTACGTCTAAAGCATAGGGGACGACCTTCGTCCTTTCTCTCTCTTCTGCTGTGGTCAGGTCTTGAGTCTTACTCAATACTCACACCTTGTAACACAGCCAAGAACTCCTTCTTTGCTGATCTATTTTGAACTCTTTCAAAATCATGTCAAGGTGTGCGTTCTTTGAAAGTATCATTAGGCGTCTTGATCTATTTCTATAGATCTTGATGCCCAATATGTAAGCAGCTTTATCCAGGTCTTCCTTTGAAAAACTCCTTTCAAACAACCTTTTATGCTTTCCAGAAATTCTACATCATCTCTGATCAACAATATGTCAACAACATATACTCATCAGAAATTCTATAGTGCTCCCACTCACTTCTTTGGAAATACAAGTTTCTCATAAACTTTGTATAAACCCAAAATCTTTGATCATCTCATCAAAGCGTACATTCCAACTCCGAGATGCTTACTCCAGTCCTTAGAAGGATCGCTGGAGCTAGCATACATTTTAGCATCCTTAGGATCGACAAAACCTTTCTGATTGTATCACATACAACCTTTCCTTACGAAAACTGGTAAGGAAACTTGTTTTGACATCCATCTGCCAGATTTCATAAATGCAGGTAATGCTAACACGATTCCGACGGACTTAAGCATCGCTACGGATGAGAAAATCTCATCGTAGTCAACTCCTTGAACTTGTGAAAATACTCTTTGCCACAAGTCGAGCTTCATAGACGGTAACACTACCGTCCATGTCCGTCTTCTTCTTAAAGATCCATTTATCTCGGACTTCATGGCTTCTAACCATTTGTCGGAATATGGGCCCACCATCGCTTCTCCATAGATGGTAGGTTCATTGTTGTCTAGCAACATGACTTCCAAGACAGGATTACGTACCACTCTGAAGTAGTACGCATCCTTATCGACCTACGAGGTTTGGTAGTGACTTGATCCGAAGTTTCATGATCACTATCATAAGCTTCCACTTCAATTGGTGTAGGTGCCATAGGAACAACTTCCTGTGCCCTGCTACACACTAGTTGAAGTGACGGTTCAATAACCTTATCAAGTCTCCACCATCCTCCCACTCAATTCTTTCGAGAGAAACTTTTCCTCGAGAAAGGACTCGTTTCTAGAAGCAATTACTTTTGCTTCCAGATCTGAAATAGGAGGTATGCCCAACTGCTTTGGGTATTCTATGAAGATGCATTTATCCGCTTTGGGTTCGAGCTTATTAGCTTGAAACTTTTTTCATATAAGCATCGCAGCCCCAAACTTTTAAGAAACGACAACTTAGGTTTCTCTAAACGGTGTCGTCTCAACGGAATTGCGTGGTGCCCCTTTTAAAGTGAATGCGGTTATCTCTAATGCCTAACCCATAAACGATAGTGGTAATTCGATAAGAGACATCATGGTATGCACCATATCCAATAGGGTGCAGTTATGATGTTCGGACACACCATCACATTATGGTGTTCCAGGCGGTATTAATTGTGAAACACTTTCCACAATGTCTTAATTGTGTGCCAAACTCGTAACTCAGATACTCATCTCTATGATCATATCACAGACATTTCATCCTCTTGTCACGACGATCTTCAACTTCACTCTGAAATTACTTGAACCTTTCAATAATTCAGTCTTGTGTTTCATCAAGTAAATACACTCAGCATCTACTCAAATCATCTGTGAAGTAAGAACATAACGATATCCACTGCATGCCTCAGCACTCATTGGACTGCATACATCAAAATGTATTACTTCCAATAAGCTGCTCTCTTGTTCCATCTTACTGAAAACGAGGCCTTTCAGTCATCTTGCCCATGTGGTATGAGTTGCATGTCTCAAGTGATTCAAAATCAAGTGAGTCCAAACGATCCATCTGAATGGAGTTTCTTCATGCATATATACC
Source organism: Triticum aestivum (assembly GCF_018294505.1). NCBI lineage: Eukaryota > Viridiplantae > Streptophyta > Magnoliopsida > Poales > Poaceae > Triticum > Triticum aestivum. The sequence goes on along the minus strand of NC_057814.1, from coordinate 592,351,186 downwards.
AATAGACATGATTCGCATGTCTCAATCTTTTCAAAAACGAGTGAGTCCAAAGATCCATCTACATGGAGCTTCTTCATGCATTCTATACCAATATGACTCAAATGGCAGTGCCACAAGTATGTGGTACTATCATTACTATTTTATATCATTTGGCACGAACATGTGTATCACTGCGATCGAGATTCATTTTAGGTGCAAGACCATTGAAGGTATTTTTCAAATAAACAGAGTAACCATTATTCTCCTTAAATGAATAACTGTATTGCGATAAACATAATCCAATCATGCTCAACGCAAACACCAAATCTCGATGGTAGAGGGAGCGTGCGATGCTTGATCACATCAACCTTGGAAACACTTCCAACACATATCGTCATCTCACCTTTAGCTAGTCTTCGTTTATTCCGCAGCTTTTATTTCGAGTTACTAACACTTAGCAACCGAACCGGTATCTAATACCCTGGTGCTGCTAGGAGTACTAGTAAAGTACACATTCATATAATGTATATCCAATATACTTCTGTTGACCTTGCCTTCCTTCTCATCTACCAAGTATCTAGGGTAGTACTGCTTCAGTGACCGTTCCTCTCATTACAGAAGCACTTAGTCTCGGGTTTGGGTTCAACCTTGGGATTCTTCACTAGAGCAGCAAATGACTTGTTGTTTCATGAAGTATCCCTTTTGCCCTTGCCCTTCTTAAACTAGTGGTTTTACTAACCATCAACAATTGATGCTCCTTCTTGATTTCTACTTTCGCGGTGTCAAACATCGCGAATAGCTCAACGATCATCATAACATCCCTGATATGTTATAGTTCATCACGAAGCTCTACTAGCTTGGTGGCAGTGACTATGGAGAACCATCACTATCTCATCTGGGAGATTAACTCCCACTCGATTCAAGCGATTGTGGTACTCAGACAATCTGAGCACATGCTCAACGATTGAGCTTTTCTCCCTTAGTTTGTAGGCTTAAGAAACTTGTCAGAGGTCTCATACCTCTTGACGTGGGCACTAGTCTGAAATCCCAATTTCAGTCTTCGGAACATCTCATATGTTCTGCGACGTTTCAAAACCGTCTTTGGTGCCTCAATTCTAAACCGTTAGCAATACGCACTGAACTATCACGTAGTCATCAAAAACATGTATGTCAGATGTTCCGCAACATCTACAGACGACGCTGAGGTTCAGCACACCGAGCGGTGCATTAAGGACATAAGCCTTCTGTGCAGTAATGAGGACAATCCTCAGTTTACGGACCCAGTCCTCATAATTGCTACTACCAACTTTCAACTAAATTTTCTCTAGGATCATATCTTAAACAGTAGAACTAAAGCGTAAGCTATGACATAATTTGCAAAGACCTTTTGACTATGTTCATGATAATTAAGTTCATCTGATTATTTAATGAACTCCCACTTAGATAGACATCCCTCTAGTCATCTAAGTGATACATGATCCGAGTCAAACTAGGCCGTGTCTGATCATCACGTGAGACGGACTAGTCATCATCGGTGAACATCTCCATGTTGATCGCATCTACTATACGACTCATGTTCGACCTTTCGATCTCTTGTGTTCCGAGGCCATGTCTGTACATGCTAGGCTCGTCAAGTCAACCTAAGTGTTTCGCATGTGTTCCGAGGCCATGTCTGTACATGCTAGGCTCGTCAACACCCGTTGTATTCGAACGTTAGAATCTATCACACCCGATCGTCACGTGGTGCTTCGAAACAACGTACCTTCGCAACGGTGCACAGTTAGGGGGAACACGTCTCTTGAAATTTTAGTGAGGGATCATCTATTTATGCTACTGTTGTTCTAAGCAAATAAGATGTAAACATGACAAACATCACATGCAAATCATAAAGTGACATGATATGGCCAATATCATCTTGCGCCTTTTGATCTCCATCTTCGAGGTGCGGCATGATCACCTTTGTCACCGGCATGACACCATGATCTCCATCATCATGATCTCCATCATTGTGTCTTCATGAAGTTGTCTCGCTAACTATTACTTCTACTACTATGGCTAACGGTTAGCAATAAAGTAAAGTAACTACATGGCGTTTTCTTTGACACGCAGGTCCTACAATAAATTAAGACAACTCCTATGGCTCCTGCCGGTTGTCATACTCATCGACATGCAAGTCGTGATTCCTATTACAAGAACATGATCAATCTCATACATCACATATATCATTCATCACATCCTTTTGGCCATATCACATCACATAGCATACCCTGCAAAAACAAGTTAGACGTCCTCTAATTGTTGTTGCATGTTTTACGTGGCTGCTATGGGATTCTAGCAAGAACGTTTCTTACCTACGCAAAAGCCACAACGTGATATGCCAATTTCTATTTACCCTTCATAAGGACCCTTTTCATCGAATCTGATCCGACTAAAGTGGGAGAGACAGACACCCGCTAGCCACCTTATGCAACTAGTGCATGTCAGTCGGTGGAACCTGTCTCACGTAAGAGTACGTGTAAGGTCGGTCCGGGCCGCTTCATCCCACGATGCCGCCGAATCAAGATAAGACTAGTAACGGCAAGTAAATTGACAAAATCGACGCCCACAACTACTTTGTGTTCTACTCGTGCATAGAAACTACGCATAGACCTAGCTCATGATGCCACTGTTGGGGAACGTAGCAGAAATTCAAAATTTTCTACGCATCACCAAGATCAATCTATGGAGTAATCTAGCAACGAAGGGAAGGGGAGTGCATCTACATACCCTTGTAGATCGCGATGCGGAAGCATTGCAAGAACGCGGATGAAGGAGTCGTACTCGTAGCGATTCAGATCGCGGTTGATTCCGATCTAAGCACCGAAGAACGGTGCCTCCGCGTTCAACACACGTGCAGCCCAGTGACGTCTCCCACGCCTTGATCCAGCAAGGAGAGAGGGAGAGGTTGGGGAAGACTCCGTCCAGCAGGAGCACGATGGCGTGGTGGTGGAGGAGGAGCTTGGTAATCCTGCAGGGCTTCGCCAAGCACCGCGGGAGAGGAGGAGGAGGGAGAGGGGTAGGGCTGCGCCAAGAGAGAGAGGTTCTCGTGTGTTGGGCAGCCCCTAGACCTCAACTATATATAGGGGGGATGGGGCTGCGCCCCCTCTAGGGTTCCCACCCCAAGGGGTGGCGGCCAGCCCTAGATCCCATCTAGGGGGGCGGCCAAGGGGGGGAGAGAGGGGGGGCGCCACTAGGGTGGGCCTTAAGGCCCATCTGGACCTATGGTTTGCCCCCTCCCACTGTCCCTGCGCCTTGGGCCTTGGTGGGGGGGCGCACCAGCCCACCTGGAGCTGGCCCCCTCCCACACTTGGCCCACGCAGCCTTCTGGGGCTGGTGGCCCCACCTGGTGGACCCCCGGGACCCTCCCGGTGGTCCCGGTACATTACCGATAGCATCCGAAACTTTTCCGGTGACCAAAACAGGACTTCCCATATATAAATCTTTACCTCCGGACCATTCCGGAACTCCTCGTCACGTCCGGGATCTCATCCGGGACTCCGAACAATATTCGGTAACCACGTATATCTATTCCCTATAACCCTAGCGTCATCGAACCTTAAGTGTGTAGACCCTACGGGTTCGGGAACCATGCAGACATGACCGAGACGTTCTCCGGCCAATAACCAACAGCGGGATCTGGATACCCATGTTGGCTCCCACATGTTCCACGATGATCTCATCGGATGAACCACGATGTCGGGGATTCAATCAATCCCGTATACAATTCCCTTTGTCTATCGGTATGTTACTTGCCCGAGATTCGATCGTCGGTATCCCGATACCTTGTTCAATCTCGTTACCGGCAAGTCTCTTTACTCGTTCCGTAACTCACATCATCCCGTGATCAACTCCTTGGTCACATTGTGCACATTATGATGATGTCCTACCGAGTGGGCCCAGAGATACCTCTCCGTTTACACGGAGTGACAAATCCCAGTCTCGATTCGTGCCAACCCAACAGACACTTCCGGAGATACCTGTACTGCACCTTTATAGCCACCCGGTTACGTTGAGATGTTTGGTACACCCAAAGCATTCCTACGGTATCCGGGAGTTGCACAATCTCATGGTCTAAGGAAATGATACTTGACATTAGAAACGCTCTGAGCAAATGAACTGCACGATCTTGTGCTAGGCTTAGGATTGGGTCTTGTCCATCACATCATTCTCCTAATGATGTGATCCCGTTATCAACGACATCCAATGTCCATGGTCAGGAAACCGTAACCATCTATTGATCAACGAGCTAGTCAACTAGAGGCTTACTAGGTACATGGTGTTGTCTATGTATCCACACATGTATCTGAGTTTCCTATCAATACAATTCTAGCATGGATAATAAACGATTATCATGAACAAGGAAATATAATAATAACCAATTTATTATTGCCTCTAGGGCATATTTCCAACACCTGAAGCCCATACCGCCTTTCTTCTTTGGTACGCACATCTTCCACCAGGCAAACCAATGCATCTTTTTATTAGTAGCGTCATCACCCCACCAATAACGAGACATCGCATCTGTGATTCCTTTGCATATTTTTTTAGGAATTTTGAAGACGGACATCGCATAAGTTGGTATAGCTTGCGCTACCGATTTCAAGAGCACTTCTTTTCCCCCAGAAGATAAGCATCTCTCTTTCCATCCCATAAGTTTCTGAACCAGACGATCAATCAGATATTGGAAGCTATCACTTTTATCAATCCCCAAAGTAGCTGGGAGGCCCAAATATTTGTCATTCAATGCCTCTGTCATGATATCTAAAATTGAGCATACATGTGCCTTCACATTGACATCTGTACTTGGGCTGAAAACAAATACTTGATTTCTCCACACTGACCAATTGACCGGATGCCGAACAATATAGATCCAGGATCGATTTAAGACAAGCAGCATTAGTAGCATTGGCCTTCATCAGGATGAGTGAGTCATCTGCAAACAAAAGATTTGACACTGTTGGTGCATCACGACAAACTTTGACCCCCACAAGGTCGCCGTTATTTTCAGCCCTCGAAAGTAGGGTAGTTAGTCCCTCCGTGCAGAGAAGAAAAAGATATGGTGAGAGAGGATCCCCTTGACGAAGCCCTCTCGATGGTTTGAACACTTCAGTCTCTGTCGAGTTGTACCTGACTCTATATTCAACAGAAGATACACATAACATAACCATATTCACCCATTTTGCATGAAAACCAAGCTTGAGGAGAATAGCTTCCAAGAACACCCACTCGACTCGGTCATAGGCTTTATGCATTTCAAGCTTAACCGCACACCACCCTTCCTTACCTGTTTTCTTCTGCTTAATTGTATGTAAGCTTTCATATGCAATAAGAACATTGTCCGTAATTAACCTCCCTGGGACAAAGGTACTCTGGGTTGGACTTATTATATCAGACAAAAATAATTTTAGTCTTGTGGCAATCATTTTTGAGATAACCTTATAGACCACATTGCAAAGGCTGATCGGTCTAAACTGCGAAACTTTCTCTGGTGTTTGTACCTTTGGGATCATGACAATCATGGTATCGTTCCAACCTTGTGGCATCACCTGGGAATTGACTGCAGTCAGTACTTCTGTGACCAGATCATCACCAAGCATGGGCCAAAAACGCTTGTAAAAAATAGCATGTAAGCCATCTAGCCCCGGGGCCTTAAGATCACCGATGGAAAATAAAGCCTTCTTCACTTCTTCTGCTGTATAAGGAGCCATCAGTCTCTCATTCATATCAGTAGTTACCCTAGTATGCACATGGTCCAAAACGTTCCTGTTTGGTACATTAACTTGGGAGGTAAACAGATTACTCAAATATCCAATAATGATAGAGTTGATTTCATCCATATCTTCTCTCCACACACCTGTATCATCTAGGAGCCTCTTAATACAATTCCTCTTCTTACATGTTGTTGCTGCTTTATGAAAAAAAGACGTGTTCCGGTCACCGTGGAGTAACCAGTTTGCCCGCGCTCGCTGTAGCCAAACAATTTCCTCCTGGTCTAGTAGGTTCTCAATAAGTATTTGTGTCTCCTTCATTTTCTGTCTAGATTCGGTGGTTAGCTGCCCTCGCCTTAGCATTTCCAGCTCTTTCTGCAGTTTATGTATCCTTTTCTTTGGCCCTCGTAGTGTGTCACGATCCCACTGAAATAAATCCGCCTTAACTGCTCACGTACGATCAGCCAGTGACGGTTCGACACCCACCAGATGGGCTCGCTGCCATGCCGTGTTGACGATCTCATTCACTGTCTCCTCCTTCAACCAACGCGCTTCAAACCTCCTCTCTCCTTTCGGTTGTGGTGATAACACCGTTCCAAAGTAATCTGTATCGAGCACAAGCGGTCTATGATCTGAATGGATGTGATGCTCATGTACTACAGCCGTGTAGGGGAATTTTTCAGACCACTTGCCGTTGCATAAAGCTCTGTCAAGACGCTCCCTAGTCGTACCCCTACTCCATGTAAAAGGATATCCAATAAACATGACTTCCTGTAATCCGCAATCCTCAATGCAATCTCTGAAATTTTGCATGAAGTGTAGCGGCCTGGTGTTCCCACCTTCCTTCTCATTTGCAATTAAAATTTCATTGAAGTCTCCAATGATCATCCACGTCCCCTCTATGTTACTATGGAGGTCCCTCAGATACGTCCATGAGAGATGTTTCAGGTCCCAACTAGGTTCTCCATAGAAACATGTCCAACACCATACGACATTATTACCCTCCATAACAAAACCATCAATGAAATTAGGCGAAGAGTAATTCAAACCCACTTCATTTGATTCATTATAAAAAAGTACAAGCCCTCCAGAAGGACCATCACTCTCTCCGATGTGAAAACGATCAAAAACTAGTTTCTCTCTAATCTCATTTGCCTTTACTCTATTCAGACTAGTTGAGTGCCTGTGCGTTGCTACATAACAATAAATTTATGTTGCTCACCATTATTGCTAGCCGCTGACTCTGATTCAACCTTGTCAGTTGTCTCGCCACCATCGTTATAAATCCCTTGTCCCTCATCGTCATCAACCAACGGAGGAGGGGTTTTCTGTCGCCCTAGCAACCCCTCCACTAAAAGCGTTCATCGCATAAAATGTCGCCTTATACTTTCTTGTCCTATACAATGTACCACTAAAACAAAATACATGTGCCTCATACTTGAATTTCAGCTGAACATGAATGAGTCAATATAAATTTATATCCTCATGCTCTTGATCAAAACTCATACAAGTTGAAGGATATTGGACCCCAAATAAATGCTCGAAGTTATCGAGGAACTATAAATTTAGGCAGAGATAATTATATACACGTGCAACGCTATGAAACATCACAAAAATAAAACAAAAAATCTAATAGAGCATCTTACCTACATTCTCCCTCTTCAATCATGCATCACATTTCCTTCTTTCTTTCTCTATGTTTGCTCGGGTTTTTTTATTTGAGGGTTCCTCTATGTTTGCTCATGGTCAGCTCCGCAATATCTGCTCCGGTGGATTTCAGGCTAATCTATATAAGCGGCATTTTCTCAGTCGTTGTCTATGGCCTTTCCCATTAGTTGTGATCTGGATCTACAAGGTAACAACTTTTCATGTGTACCAATGATCATTAAACAAAAAAAAGGGGAATCCATCCTTGTTTTGAAGTTAAAACAATGTTTTCGATGCCTAAACCTGAGCCTGGCTACCCAAATGATGGTCGCTCGTTAGATGGGCAAATAGAATTACAGTGATTCAGTTGGCTATTTTTATTAATGCTTGGATCTGATTTCAGTGTACTAAATGCTATGTGCACTAATAAGAATTAATATGAATGACCCCCCTAAAACAATTTTAAATGAGCACGTCAATGTTATACCTAATGAAACAGACTTCATATACAGATTCAGTCTCCTACATAACAAGTTGCAACTAATCGGTGTTCAACCTCCATTACCATGTCCAAGGCATCCGATCCAAACCAACCTGAGCTTTGCCTTCACCTGCTTCGCATGCTCATCTTCATGCTTAGGTTGTGTTGCCCCTTTTCTTATATGCCACAAGAATTGAAAAGGATTAAACAACATGAATTGTTTGGTTCAACAACCAATTAGATCAAACCTAATGACAATTCCTGAATCTCACAAGTTGTTTGCTATGGTATCCACAATGCAGTCATGATCACAATAGATCCCTGCAAATCTTTATTAAATTAATCCCTCAAACCCACATGGAAATTTATCCTCAAAAAGCAGATCACCTAAGCTAGCACCACATTGCAATGCAATCTTTTGTACGTGCCTTAGTTGGGTCACAAACCATCTGGCCAGGCTCCTGATCCATCTTTGCCCTTATACTCTCCTCTCACTCCAATGTTTAACACTACACTCCAGCCTGCATAGTCAAAATAGATGTGTTCCCTTGAATAAAGAATGTTAACGGTACCGGCCATGTATACAGTATGTAAGCGCACAATAAAGATGGCAGCATGTTCTATCAGACATGTGTATGTAACACGAAAATGACCTACAAAGTTGGCGACAAAGCCCTAAAATTTCTCAATTTCAGTAGATCCCAAAGCTTGACACATCAACAGTGGCATTTTAGGGGGATGGTAAAAATATCATAATAATGAAGGCATCCAACATTGTGCACACTGTTTTTATGGGGCACATGCATAATGGCAGGAAGTTACTACTTTCAGAGAAGGATATAGCAGTATTGGGTCCAACATGCCCCTCAAACTTTGAAATATCTAACTACAGGCAAAAAAGAAGTTCCATTCGGAAATATATGTCAAGCGCAGACATGTGTGACCATCTGAAACGTATTCCTGACAATTGCAGTACGAACCTGAGTCTTCACATACAAAATTTTCATAAACTTCAGTAGTTCATGTTCCAAGGATGAGAACATTTAGGTGGAAAGACGCATATGTATATCCTGAAGCCTCTGCCAATCTGATAAAAAATTAGCACTGCATACACATGTGTGCAAGTGCACACATGGGAACTGCTGAATGTAGCCTATGCGAGTGGACCTGTGAGAAGGCAGGAACATGTTAAAATATCATAGAAGCAGCAAGGGCCATCCCTGGCAGCGGCCACAAAATACTTCTGAATCACATGCACAGTAATAGCTTTGACCTGAGATTTTAAAATAAAAGAAATTCAGTTTAAAAACATGATTTGGTCAAAATGAGGAATATTTTACGAAAAATTGATCCCAAAAGGACAGTAACTCTAGAAAGAAAACATTACTGACAATGGTGCAAATAGGGGCATATGAAAGAAACACTATCCAACAATAGAAGTATGGAAGTGTACTCCATGTCTGGTAAAAGAAGTTGCTATGTTATCCATACCATTCCTACTGTCAAGTGTCAAGATAGAGTGAAAACATATTTCTTGAGATATTAGCTTCTATTCTATATTAAGTGAATGGTAAACTTGGTTGCTCCAGAACTTAAATGACCAAATTTAAATTTTGTTCTTGAAGCTTCACAAGTTTCCCAAATTCTAACCATCAACTCAACTCATTGATGAATACACAGAAGCGTGCCATTGAGAAATTACCTTCAGGGTCTCTAATGAAGAAGATGAAGTGCTTGCATAAACTGAAAAACTCTACTCCTCAAAGTGTTGGATATTTCATTCTACAACATTTCGTATCTGACCATCATTGGATTGCATAGCTAGCAGCAGGACCTCAGTGATAACCATTAGCTGAAACAACCTGTAGTGTGAAGATGACCTGGTAGAGCATGTAGGATATTATTATCTCAAGGAAAAAATGAAAAACAAATTGGCTGGATCCTCTTTTTTAAAAAAAATTGCGGCCTTAGGTCTCATAGAAAGAGTAAAGATAGTCTATTTTCAAGCCACTTTGCCTAATGGAATACGAACCAGTAATTTAAACAAGTGAGAATTAACTTCTCTTGTCCTAGATAAGAAGAACAAAATAAAGGCTCTTTTAGAATCTATATTCTCCCCATCTGTAAAACAATTAATGTCAGTACATCTATCACTACAATTTACGACACCATTGACGTGCAGATCTAGCAAGGAGGACACCACCTGAGCTGTCACCATGGTTAACTCAATAAAGGGCAAGCAGTGTGCTCTTGCTCTGTGTCTCTCGCCGCAAGCGTCCATGTCCACAGCTATGGGCGCTCACATGGCTGCCGGTGTTCGAATCCATCGCTAGGGCTGCACTTTCATGGGCAAACTGATTTAGGCATGATCTTGTTTTAAACTACATCATTTAATAAGAAAAAGAAGCACAATCCATGACAGCACAAATCAGCAAAATAGCAGAAATATTCCTGCAGAATCGACAATAGCACATTCTATAAAACTATTGTACACAGTAGCAAAAAAATTGTGCACAATAACTCAACATTACGGCACACTCTCCACAAATAGCATTAAATATCTCACATTCTCTTGAAAGATAAAGAACACAAAGGAGTTGGGAGGGAGATAGATGCCACACTCGATACCTTTTATAGCTGCCAATGCATGGAGCAGCACGTTGCGGAGGAGATCAGGGGGGAGCTGGCTGTAGGGAGGAGAAAATGATATCCAGGTGGTGCTTGAACATAGAACGAGATGGCTGTGGAGGGTCGAGCTCGGGGTGGGGCCTGAAGATGAGGAGGTCGACAACAGAGTCCGGCGCTTGAACAGTGTGGCCGTTCTCCATGGCCACCTGCCTCCCGTGCTTCCTGCCGGCAAACACAGCAGTGCGGCCTCCAGCTCCAGCCTTCACGCCCGCTTCCTCTGCTGCTGTACAGGGGCGGGGCCACCCGCAATAGAGACGAGGGTGGAGGTGAGATGACGGCTTGCCTGTTTGGCGACGAAGGCGCGAAGTGAGATGGGCCGATTGCGGCGGCAGCGCGTCCGGGACGGAGGAGGTGAGACGGCGGCGCCAGGTGAGATGGCTCAGCACCGGCGGCAGCGCGTCCTGGATGGCCGCAGCAAGGCGAGGAAGTGAGACGACGTCTTTTTTGAAAGTTAGTGAGACAGCGTCTTGCCTCCTTCTGAGATGGCTCGGTCGTGGCGCTGCAGTTTGAGGGACGGCTCCTCGCGACGGATCAGGATCTAGACCAGCGAAATGGCGTGCACACGATGGTGGGCGCGCGGCAGCAATTTTTCCAAGGAGAGAGATGTGATCGGGATGGAGGGGTTCCGAGAGATGGGGGCATGGGTGAGTTCGTGGATCACGGTTGTTTTCTCCTTCGGTTTCTGTTTCTCAGCTTTGGTGGGTCGTGCTCGTGCGGGACGCCTCGAAGCAAAAAAAGAAAAAAAATCGTGCGGAATGTGCGAGGTAGCTATCGATAGGAGGGGGTTAAAGCGAGGTCGAACCATCACGACGTTCGATTCTGCTTTAATAGTAGAGATGTGACTCAGACAAAAAAACCACATCCGCTTTCACACGCCCTTGTAGATCCAAGAGCTCACGAACTGTCGTGGCCGAAAGCATTCCAGGGCAGTTCCAGGCCAAGGTTTTCATTGCGCCCGGCGGTCCTCCGCCAAGGAGGCCGCCGATGTATCATTATTACTGTTGGCAATCGCTGCTCCGTCATCTCGTTTGCGCTTCTTCAAATTTGCATTTTTTGTGGATATTCAGTTAAAACAGAATTTGTGGGACCTCCAATATCAACCTGAACAATTTTAGTGGATGTGTTTCTCGCTGGTACTATAGCCCCACTAACTGTATCCCGTGGTACAGCAACACCTCCAGTTAGCAAATTGGGACCAGAATTATCAGCGCCACGCTTGCCCAAAACGTTACTGCTTTTGGCCACTATAATCTGTCCTGTACTCCCTTTCATGTGTGTACAACCCATGGGTCCAGTGCTCGGCAAACTCTTGCTATTAGTGATATTCTCAGCCTGCGGTGGTTCACATTTTTAATCTCCTAGTTCGCTTCCCTGTTGCTGGTTATGTGCGCTATTCCAGCGCCAGTCTGCATATGGCTGATCTGCATGTGTTTCACGTCCGCTGCCCCTTCCAAACTCTCCTGTCCAGCCATCAGTAGCGCCACTGTTTCCTCTATCGTAGGTAGGGCCAAAAGACCGACTTCTCCCATTGTTGGATCGGTCACCTCCTGAACCTCGCCCTCCACCTCTGCCACGGCCTCTTCCACGACCACCATCTGCCAGGATGAACTCACCCCACTCGAGTGAAGCTACATCATAAATTCCATCTCCGCACTCTTCATGCCAGTGCCCCATCATATCGCAATTGCCACAGAAGGTTGGGAGTTTCTCATATTGGATTTGGTACCACTCTTTCTCTCCATCCTTCGTTATTGACACGAATCTCGTCAATTTTTTGTTCACATTCAGTTTAGCTCGAACACGAACAAACTCCCCCACGAAACCCGCCGGGAGAGTGATTTGCACCTCAAGAATCTTCCCCAATGGCCTGCACATGCCTCTCACAACAGCATCACACAGAAAGTTATCCAGCAGTTTAAGCACACGTGCCCAGACATCCACTTTATCAAGGACGATTGTCCTTGGGTTTGCAAACCCATCATATTCTTCTATCAGCAGAACTTGATTTCTGAACAACCATGGCCCCTGGCTCATCGCTTTATTCCAGTCGCCGAGACAGCCGAATTGGATCGTGAAGAGGTTCCCATCGATCCTCCTCCAAACAACATCTCTCGCTGGATTCCAGGCCGATCTCATGTCGGCGAAGAGAGCACTGGAGCTGAAGCCCCTTGTTGTAGCACTTTGGCTATGGCCAGCCACTTAGCCTTTTCTGGAGGATCAGTTACCTCATCTTCCCATACGAACTCCTCAGCAGCCTCCTCCACTAGGGTTAACCTTCCCAGCAGTGCCTCCACCGGCTCTGGCGGCGCCTGCGCCAATCCGCTCCCTTGCCCTTTTTCCATCTTGCGATCTCGCTGCAGCAGAATTCAACCCGATCGAAGCCGCCCGTAAACCCTAGCAACAGTCACCAGCGTATGCCAGGAAGAGCGAAGGAGAGGGGTGTCGGGGACAGATCAATACGGCGAAAGAAACTCTCGATGGCGACGTGCGCCGTCGGAGGACTAGTAAACCCTAGGTTTTTCGCTAGGGGACTGCACGTAGATATACATTCATGGTTGGTGGTCCTGATCAGCTTGGTTTCTTTTTTAAAATCATAGCCATCCTGTGCAAGTAGGGCGCTGTTACGGTGTTGGAGTAGTAGATTTTTAGGTGAGCAAGGCGACGTGGGTGTCAATGGAGGCTTTGAGTAAAGATGACTGCAGATAAATTATGAGTCAATTACACCGATGGTATTTATGGCACAAACGGTCATTTTGGTGCTAGAACTTGTGGCAGACATTAAACTCGTGCAGAAACTTGGCTCGTACGTGCAAATACAGTGCTCATCGCACTTCAATACAAAATTGATGCTGACTTGGTGCGCCAGCGTGGTGTGGGGCCTGTTTATTGCGAAAACCCCCTCAACTTTTTTCAATTTCTCATAAAATCCCTTATCAACACGCGGCAGATGCCATTTCATTTTGACTCTATGACACATGGGGTCCGCCTGTTAGTACGTGAAAATAGAAATGAAACAAACGCGCACGGGTCTCGAACCCAAGACCAACTGCTAGATAGCTAGCCATCCAAGCCATTCCAACATTCACGTTGCAATGACAAATTCTGCTAATAGTTTTTAATGTAGTATCAGGAGGACGCATGTTTTTTTTTGAGCAACCATCAGGAGGACGCATGTTTTTTTTTGAGCAACCATCAGGAGGACGCATGTGGGACTTATATGAGCCGCAAATAGCACGGCCCATTTTGCACGCACTAGTTTTTTAATACATATGTAAAACGTAACTAATAAAAATAATGTTCAAATATTCGTGTGTTATAAATATTATATACAAACAATGATTAGTAAATAAAATTATTTTAATATACACCGATGTACTCGCTTCGTAAAGAAATATCCAAACACTCATATATTTCTTTACAGAGGGAGTATTATATAAAAATATTTGGTAAATAGGGAGATTAAATGTTTATTAAATAGATACAAAAAAATTATACAATTGTAGCTTATATTTCAATTATATGAAATGATGAATACAAACATTCGTGCGATATAATTTTCACTGATGATTTATATTCAGAAAAATAAATTGAAATATTAGCCACTAATGAATATTCATATGAAATTTAAATTTAAATTTGAACTTTTATTTATACAAACATTGAAATATAAACATATGTGTATAATTAAAATAATATTTTGGAACTGTAATGTTAAAATAGTTGTATTGTTATTAATTATCCAAACATTTTTGTAATTAATAAATATTATTTTAAATATATGAATATTTTTAAAATAACACGTGAACAATTATGAAACGTAAGTTATTAAGTTGGTATGTATAATATTTATACCACACAAATAATTAAACGTTATTTTCCTTACTGAGATTACAAGTTACACACCTTTTACAAATTTCTGGAAAAGAACAGGTGCAAATGGGTTGCATTGATCACAGTCCATTTCAGCTCCACGAGCGTCTTTGTTCTGCACTGACATATATGTTAGTTATCCATTTTGTGACGTCAATACTAGAAGGTGGAGTCGCTATGTCCTACTGTGTGCAAGGCAGGGTCAAAGGTTCGAGACACGGGAGCTTTATTTTTTGTTAATTTTCACACTGCACAGACATATGGGACCCACCTCTCACAGAGGCGAAAAAATAAAATGCCAATTCAAGTTGTTTTTTGCAAGAACGAAAAAACAGGCCAACGCCCTCCTCTCAGCCTTCCAATCATTGACAGTGGGCCCCATGCCACGCTGGCATGCCAAGTCAGCGTCGTTTCGTATTCAAACGTGATTTGCACTGTACTTGCACGTCCGAGCCAAGCTTTCACACCAGTTCAATGTATGCCGCAAGTTCTAGCACCAAAGTGACCGTTTGCGCCAAGTTCGGGCACCACTGGTGTAATTGACTCATAAATTATCTATATAGTGATTGTACCCTGGCGCACAACATTGTTTATCTACGTAGAGTACTATTTTTAATCCTGCTAGCTACCGGTCCGCTTTCTCATCTTCCTTTTTTTTACGGGTGCCTGTTATTTTACAGGTGATATCTGATATGTTCTCTGAGCTGGTGGAGACAGAGATATCACTTGTCTTACTTTACCGGAGTACATACAAGTTTCAACATTTCGTCTTGTTTCCAGGACAAGATTAGTTTGGCAGGAATCCAGACGATTCCTCCACCTCACAGATATAGGGCCTGTTTGGTTGGAGACTAGTGTGGCCAAGTGAAAATGTGGCTAGTCACACAAGTATGGCAAGCCACACAAGTGTGGCTGAGAAATTGGACGCCAAACTTTGACAAAAGTTGGCAAAAAATTGTCTCTATGACAAGTGGGACATAGGGGCAATAAAGTGTGGCAAGCCAAAGTGTGGCAAAAACCAAACACATGCCAACTAAACTGTGGCTGTCAAATTATGGCTTGGCAAACGGTGGCTAGGAACCAAACAGCCTCATAGTACTCTTTCGCTGCCACACAAGCTCATACATGGACAATAAGTATGTATTACCTTCCTTATTTGTTTTAGATTTGTTTAGATACATATGTAGGTAATTTGAAACGGAGGAAGTACGTAATTTTTATTGGTATATACTATGATGCATGATGCAGACGTGATTTTTACTCGCGTACGTCGACGGTACGTAGACTCGGTATTACGGATTGTCCCCCTTGGTTAATTAATTTGCTGCGACTATGTGTCGACGGATCCCTTGAAGTGGCTGAACTTATCATAGTGCTTCTGAAGTTCTCAAATTATCTGACCATCAGAACCATGCACATTGGACTGTACGTGTGCTGTCATGCTGGAATGTACCGTGTACTACCTACCATGGAAGTGGTACGTGAAAAGAAATGTACGACCCTACGTAGTACCTACCTACCGAGCTGTTTGGACTTGCAGACGTTTTCTCCTTTCAGATCAACAGTAGCGGCTGGCCCCGTGCATGGCCCTCCACGTACGATTCCCATGATTGGCCAATAGGTATAATCGAGACACAGTTTGTACGTACGCCTCGTTAAATTCTGCTTGGCTTGCCTGTATGGGATGGCTGGTTAAATCCTCGTTAAATTCTCAAATATATATACTGAGGTGGTGTTTGGTTCTCTAGTCCTTAGACTTTTTCTAGTTTCTAGGACTTTTTTAAAAAGACTCTTAAGGAGGTGCTTCTAAGGACATTTAGCAAAAAGTCTCAAAAAAGTCCCCCCAGTTTGGTTTGCTATGGACTTTTAGGGACTTTTTTTAGTCCCAACACAAAAAAGTCCCTGGAACCAAACACCCCCTGAGCACACCTCACACGTAGCTAGAAACCCAAAATAAGTGCAATGTAGTAATTAACTCCGTGACTTGTAGTCTGCATCTGGCGCTGACGACGACGACGCCCGTGGGCTCCGCTCTCATCTTGAAGACGGTGTTGTGGTGCTCCCCACCGTGTCCGGGTTGCCGGTGAAAACCGTTGTTCATTGTGCACTTGACAGCGACAACGCGTTGCCCCAGTATTCCTCTTGAGAGTGTTGTCATGGAGCTTAGGTGTAATAGGATGTAGCATGATGTTGTCCTCGGATTCTCTTGTGTTTTCTTTCGATAGCACAGTTGCTTTCGGTGTATGTGATACTATTATACTAGATCGGCTTTGTAAGAGGGCAACCTGCCCAGCTTGTAGCGTTCAACCATGTATTTTGTTCGGTTAATGCTTTATATATATATAACAGGACGAAAGTCCTACAAGAGAGAATTGTACAGACCGTGTATGTGACACGGAATTCAATTTATAGTATAGTTCAACCACCGAATCACTCACAAAATTACACATACTATAAACCCGTATTAATCTGGGCAGCAGCAGGTCTATGCAGAGTGGTCCACGATACATGATGATCAATTGCAAAGATTAGGTATCACCCTTCAAAATCCTTAAATTTTAGAGACTGACTGTGCATTTGTGGTTGCGACCCGGGCAAATAAAATTTTTGACAGGTCAGCATTGGTGGATTAGAAGAAGGAAGCAATGAGTATCTCCATGCTTATACCTAATCTTAAGATCTCCAAGATCAATCGCTCAGCCAATGTGGTGGCCCATATGATTGCTTAATTTAGCTTAAATAATAGATCGGATGGTATTCTAGTTAATAATGTTCCGCCCTGCGTGGTAAATTTTGTAACGAACGATTGTAATAGATTTGTTGGTTAATTAATATATAAGGTTGTTTTCAACAAAACAATTGCAAAGAAGAAAGAAATGAAGATTAGTTGGCAGTCCTGTCCGCTATATAGCCAGCAACAGTGGTTGCCCTGTGGATATTGATTTGGTCCCTCTCACTCTCAGGCAGCGATGATGAGAGAAAAACTTGTGGGCAGCTGACCCACAGAAGCATCTCAACCCACGCCATTGATGGCAGATGCATGGTCTGATGTGTTCATTCAGGGAGACCATCTAATTTTGCTCTTCCATGCAAAAAGAGCCGTGGGAAACGTCAAAAATTTGGAGGGAAATGTACTTTGAATTTCGAATGTAATCCCACGTACGTACACCTCTACATTCATTACTTGATTGATTTTAGTTCCTCCATCATTTTGCTGGACTGACACTTCTGCCCCTGTTGTCTTCGTAGATAGCTATCGGGTACTACTACCGGTCCATGTTAAGGCGTAGACCTAACTTGTTTGTTCGTTATGTTGGCATTAACCATACTTTGGTTAATCTCGCAACAAAAAATATACCACAAGGTAAATTAAAGCGTAGCAATGGCCATGCATGCATGTGACCCAAGCAGGTCTTTACAGGCCGGCACAGAGGAGCTCTAGAGGCAGAAAGATAGCCTAGGTAGGTGCTTTTGTGTGGTGAACAAAGCTCCATATTGACTGCAATGCAGGCAGATCTTAACGCAACGAGTGATGGCAAAAGTGACACTGAAACCCAGAAGCTCCAGGTTCGTTTCTCTCTTTCTGCCTTCGCAATCTTTCCCTAGGGAGAAAGCAGAAACCAGAAACGAGTGACCAAGTCTTCGGGACGGAGTGGAAGAAGGGCGGAGACTCTCGAAGAAGAAAAAGGATCCCTTTGAAAGAATTGACCAAGGAGCCGTACGAGGCCACGTACCGGCAGGGCAATGAACAGTTGACGGCAGGGCAACGTGCCCGCCGCGCGCCATACGGCCCGCAGTCGTTGTGCGCATTGCCTTTTCTGCACGTACGCCATGCATTTCCATGCACGTTGATGTAGAGTCACTTCGGAGTTTGGACGCCAGCGACCACGCACCGAGAGTACGTACGACGTACCCGGTGGCAGTGACCGCACTACGTCCCGCGGAGCTTGTGCAGTGCACGCCAGGCACGGCCAAAGAGGCAATGACGACGACACCGCCGTTGTGGTTGTGGCACAAGTAACTCGGAGGATTATTCTGCAGATCGATCGATCATGGCAACGTACGTACACATCAACCGATCGACCATGGCACCCGACAAACCGAGAAGATACCGAGGCGTGCGCTGTCGTTGTCAACCTCGCGTACGTACACTCTGTTGCTACTTCAGCGTACTCTTTTGGTGCCCATTTCACATATCTTTACATGCACGAGCTCGTAGTGAGTGAAGTCACTGTCATATGGCCATGGGTTGGTCGTGACTGGTGGGGAGAAAATGTAGGATTATCTTTGGTACGGAGGGAGCACGTTGTCCCTTGATGTGACTGGTTTAGTAGGTCATAATCGCATAGGTCAATTGCAAATCATGCTAGGAAAGGAGGTATCAGTTTTCCTGAAAATGACCTACCCAGGGACGCTAAATTACCTTTGGTGGTTGACCGACCCACTAATTCTTGATAGTGACTTGATCGACCTCTAGGCATTTCTGTCCAATTTAAATTTTCCCGGACCTTTTCGGGCATGTTTTGGCGCTTTTCAGTGAACTGTGACTGTGAGTGGCCTGCTGAATTAGTGGGTTTCCGTCGTGGTGATGCATCACAAAATCTACTTTCCGAGCAACTTTCAAGTAGATCGCCATACTTTTTTTTCCTTTTCCTAGTTCTTCTTTCTAGCGCAGGATAGGTGTATGCATATCCTGCCATATAAAAACAAAGCTTTTCCGGGAATCAAGTTTCGGTTTGCTGGGGTAATATCTTGGTTACTACAAAAGCTAGCTTTGTGCATTTACAAATAAACTAGTCCCGCCAAAAAAGACGTTCATGAAAGAATTGGACATCTGACCTGCTTTTTGTCCAATGAAATGAAACCCCCTGTTGCGAAATAATTTGCTTGAGCAAATGATGCATGACCTACAATACGAAGCTGCCTTCTAGCACTTCTAGTCAAATTTTTTTTTAAAGCTCTTCTAGTCGATCCTGACCTTAAGAGGTATGTTCTTTCGAAAAAGAAGGTTGAAACCCTCGCACTCTGCATCCAAGGATGCACAAAACCATCTTTATTAGTTTATTCAACAAAGGTCACACAAAAATGTACATCAAACAACTCACAACCTGAAGCCTTCACTCCACACCTATAAACTCGACGGGATGCCGGCACAATGCCCCCACCATCTAGAACCAAGGTGAACGCCGAGCCGCCAGCATGGCGTACCGGGCGCACACCTTCTGTCCAGCAGACACTAAGAGTGAACCACGTGCACACACTTTAGAAACCGCCACTACCATCGAACCGCAGCCCATCTCCAGGATAGAGATCCGCTTTGCCCTTGGCAGGCCAACTGTCGATGACACCACAACGTTAAAAAGCTCTACCGCCCCCACGCTCATCCATGAAAACACACTCATCACCGAGACTCCGCTGCGCCAATGCCACCGAGACCCGCCGGCATCGACACGGTAGATGCCACAACGCTCCACCCCCAACATCGCCGGCAAGCATCTTCTCCAAAATGATGCCCTCGTGAGGGAAAGTGACACCGAAAGAGTCGTTATCATTCGGTCTAGGAGGCCTAGATCAACGGTTTCCCCTTGGAGCAGCCGGAGTGAGGAGATGATGACTGCAACGGCAATGACTTCAACAAGTTAACGACGCATATACACCGCCATCGCCCACCATGACTGAAGTCGGAGCTCGATATTCACCAGCAACCACTTCTTCCCAACTCGCAGCCAACTAAATCACCACCAAGTTGCGTAGATCGGCTTTGTGCTAGACCCCAACCGGGCCGCCACTGCAACAACCAACACGACCATGGTGCCTAGCAGCTACCGAGGCCCATCATCACCCTCACTGCCGGCAGCCCTGGCCGAAACGCTACCGGCCAGATCCAGATCTAGTCAGACCGGACAGGACATGGACATGGACAGGAAGGTGCCCTGGGGCGCCGCTACCACATGCTGCACCACTGGACGCAAAGCACCCTACCACCGCCGCCACCATGCCGAGCCGCCGCCGCCGATTCGCCCCACCAAGCCGCCACGAGCATTGTTAGCGGGGCTCCATGTCTTCGCCAGGGAGGAGGGGTCCGCACCTGGGACAGTCCCCGCCGCCATAGGCAGTGCCGGGCTTCGCCCGTCAACGACCTTGGGTGGCGGCGAGGGGGAGGGGGAGGTGGCCGGTGCGGGGTCTAGGTTTCCTCCCGTGTCACCTCGAAGAGAGATGCTAGTTTGTAATTCTTATAAATTAGCATATCGATGGCCATGTAAAAAAGGACCACCCACACACAGTACCATAGCATTGTGAATGCTTTTAGCTAGTTTATTCCTATAAGCATTAATTTGGATTTTTATAAACCAGAGTGAGAACTACTCGATCAATTAATCAAGTGCAAGAGAATGGTTCATTTATCAAGAAATGAAATCAACAAAGACTCAATAGAAAACCGCCAACCTAGGTTCCAACACAAATTGCACACATGCCATTAAGAACGGGACATCCTTCGAGTATTGCATGTGAGTGTGGATCATGACATCCATCGACCACGACTTCACCGAAAGGAATAAAGCGGCTGCCGCCGGAGACCAAGGCAGACTAGATGGATGAAGACCCGCTTAAGAAACATCTCCACACGCCATGAGCCATGCTCGATGCTGCGACTGAAACTATGCATCATGACCCTGACGTCATGAGTCATGACCAAGACGCACAAAGCGCTTACCGAAATCTGAAATGATTTAGACGTAGACACCGCCTCTCAGATCAACACCGACAACAATGAGAGCTCCCACATCGAAGAAAGATCTGGATGAACTCATTCGTAGCCGCCATCATCGCCGCCTGAGCCAAAGCCATTAACATTCAAAGACCCTAATTGAATAATCCTAGACTATCAAGCAGACACATACGGGACAAGATTCCAAGGTTCCCCTTCCCTTCTGCAGCTGGAGCAGCCGGAGGAGGTGAGAGAACCCTCGGTGATGCAGAATTGCTAATGGTGTGACCGTCCAACCTCTTTTCCCCTCGGGGCGGCTAGGTTAGATGTGATATGACTTGCCCCAAGGTGACTGATAAGCTTGTCTGTACAACATTTTGCTGGCAATTTTTTTCATCGACTTGAATTTATCTTGAAAAGAATTCTGTATTGTTTCAATGGTACCATGAAACAAAATTTAGTGCGAAGAAAATGATGTAGATGCTTACACTCATACTCTTTTTCATGCTGCCCGCGTCAAAAGAGCGCCAAGGATAAGTTAACCGTGGTCCGAACACACGGTATATCCCCACGCCTAGCCTCTTTGGGCCGGTTCCTCCGTACGTACACCACGTTAGCCTCGGATCTCGAGCCGTCCTCCAATTTTGTGCATGTGCTTAGACATGGCGCCCTCCACGTATGAATATAGTACAACAATTTATCGGATGACAGAGGAATTATGCAGATCCTACGTACAGCGATTGTTTGTTTGCGTTAAATCAGGGACACCGCCGCTAAACAAAGCTTGAGGCTAATCATGCTCCCCATATTCTAGATCTAGGTTGTCTGATACGGAATAGATCTGAACTCTCAAAAGCATAAACAAAAAAACAGAGACATGGTAGTATATCTGGCTCTATAGTTAAATCGGGCTGCAGCAATCATCCTAGAGGATCGTGCCTGCCATGATGCAGAGGCTGCTGAGACGGAACAAACACATGGAAGCAGCAGAGCAGCAGTCGGGCTCTGAATTTTTAAGTGGGGGCCGATCGATCGGGAAGAAGGTATCCGATGCCTTGGACGTTTGCTGCACTGCCGGTAGCCGCTTGGACCTTGGAGCATACTGATCGCCGCCACATACCGTCGTTAAGGTTAACGACGGTGACTAGCCATTGCTTAATTGTTACTTAAAGCAGACCGTATCCACAGCTGTGATTGTTAATTAGAATAGTGCATGCATGCATGCACGGAGAGTAGGAGCATACACAATGGACAGATTTTTTTTTTTAGCGTAATGGACAGGAACTTTTGATGTATGAAAAAAATAATTAAATAAAAATTCAGAAGAATCTATTTTTTAAAATAAACATGACCTTTCATTGTACATGTAAAAGAAATTCCACAGAAAGAAAAAACCCTATTGACTTCTTCTAAAAACAATTTTTTGGCCAAAATAGTGTGAATAGTGACCTCTAATAGCAATATTTTTTTGCCCTAAAGTCAACACTGGTTTTTTATTTGGGAAAATTTATATAATGGTGCAAAAGAAAGTCAAGTTTATTCCAAAAAAACTTGTAAACTTTTTTTACTTTCTTAATAATAATTATTATTCCCATATCAGTTGTATATACACCCAGGAACCAAAGGTATTTCCCCATTCACAATGGGAAAATACCCTCGTACACCTGGTTGTAGATGAATTTGATAAAGATGTTTTCGTCAAAGAAATAGCAATTCAAAATAAGTCAAAAAACTTCAAAACTATTTTCAAACACTCGTATAAAATTTTCTATAAACACAGGAGTAGGGTCTTACCTCCTCCTAGAGGGTCCGAACCTGGATAAATCCTTTGTCTCGTGTCTTACCATCTAGATTCTCCACATGCACCCTCTACGAAATTATGTCATCCCTCGACAACACTGCCGGACTTAAAGTACCAACATAAGTTGGAATTCAATACAACAAATTTCACTTTTATCAAGATGGGTTGATCTAATTGAATGATGAGCACAATAACAACAACATATGAAACCGGAGAGGGTGGAGTCTCTCAGAATTTGGTAATAGGAGAAATGAGAACACAGCTCATACCGCACACACGATGGGGGTTCGAACCTGGATCACCTGGAACACTAAACAACGTCCCTACCACTGAGCTAATGCTCAATTATATAAACGAGTTAGGCATAGGAGAAACTATGCAGCAAATTTAAATAGAATTGGTGAATCTCAAGCTTGGGCCGGCTAGCCTAGCAACTTGTGTTGCTGGATAGTAAGACTCTCGGTCTTTCCTGATAACTAATGATCCATGTGTTAGATTGTGTGTAGAGATAATGTATAAGATAAGAGATGATTCCCTTTTATTTTCGCATTAGTTCTATGCTATGAAGGCATTAATCTTATCTTGGAAGCTAGAAGATGGCGCCAATTAATGTGGAACACTAGGAATGACCTAACTATGCACACAAAGTAAAACAACATGCACATTAGAGCCTCGACAACATGAACCTCCTTGATTTAAAAACTATGTTTTCCGTGCGTGCATGTATCAATAATAAAACCACTATGACTATTGTTTGCTTCATTCTACTCAAAATTCTAGAATTTGTGCCCAGAGTTAGATGTGAAAACATGCCATTTTGCTAAGTAGACTCACTCTAGGGGGGGGGGGCTAAGGTTGGAACCTTTTTAACTTAACCAACTAAACTCATTCTTAGTTTTTGATTATTTCGAGCCTCCTTTTCATGTATGTACCTGTGGGTTTAGTCCCACATTGGTTGTGTGGGGAGACATAACACGTTTTATAAGGGCGGGGGTGTCCCCTCCTAATAAGCTAGTCTTTTGGGGCGAGAGGGACCAAGGCCTATCATAAGTCGGTGTTGCTCTCCGGTTGGGCCTGACCCGAGATTGTGTAACAATTGGTATCAGAGCCCAGGTGCCCAGAATAAATCTCGGTGGACTCACGGATGGTCGGTCATGGTTGGTGGGCTGGAAACGCCGGTGTTAGCGGGCCCATGGATGACCGATGTGTGAGGGGGAGATTGTTGGGTTTAGTCCCACATTGGTTGTGGGGGGAGACATAACACGTTTTATAAGGGCGGGGGTCTCCCCTCCTAATAGGCTAGTCTTTTGGGGGGAGAGGGCCCAAGGCCTCTCATAAGTCGGTGTTGCTCTCCGGTTGGGCCTGACCTGAGATTGCGTAACAATTGATAGAATAAGTCCAAAGCGCTCCGTTGATCTACCGAGGACGAAGCAATCACACAAGCACGACACCGAGATTTATTAATGAAGTTCACCGATATGGCTACATTCCCGGGGCATGACTACGGGCGATCCTCCCCATGACACCGTCACAATACCGCACCCCGGCCGTCCGGGCGCGGCTCCCCCCCCCCCCGCGTACCTATGCTATTATGTTGGCATAGGTTACACCGTGTGTCTACCCCCGATATATATGAGAGGCCTAAGATACAATTGTCCTATTAGAACACAACTCCTACCCTGTCTACGTACAGTCCAAACCAAGTCCAACTGTAACCTACCTTGTACAATAATATTCGACAGTATTCTAACAAACTCCACCTTGGCGAATATTCTTCACCACCTTGAATTCATCCATGCATCGAACCTTCATGTACATTGGACTTGAGATACGCCATGAGCATCGTTGCTACTCCCAGACTCCATGTGATCCCACCTGCAACTGTAGTCCCTTCTCGTCTTCTTCACAGTCAACACACGAGTAAAATTAAGTTCCTCATTACTCTACTTTGTGCTTCCAACTTCCAGAGAATCCGTTCAACACCATCACACACCGACCACTGCCTGCGTGAAAGTGAACAACTCACATATTGGACGCCACATATAAGAGTTACCTGAACTCAACATCACCGCTCTTTCTTTACCGTCTGTCTGAAACTTGAAGGAATTTCACTGTCGCCCTGTGTTACCCTGAGTCAAATTCACAGTTGTCTCATCCTTTTCCCGGATAGTCTCTTACATGTCTCACAGCTATAGCACTCCGCCTCCTTCTGTACTTGTCATCTGCACTTTGCCATGTGCACTGAACACCACAAAATATACGACCATGTACTCTCTCATCTTTTGACAATTTCAAACTTTCCGTCACTTTCTCAGATTCCCTATGGTCCACTCTCATCCATCTAACATATCAAACTTGATAGATTTAGTCACCAACTTGAACCTGGTACTCGCCAACACTGCTTCAGCACCCTTTGCACACTTTGTCTGACCACATGTCTGACCACCAGTGCCTTGGCCTGTCGATGTGTCCTATGCTTACCGCACGCCTCGCCGCTATCACCGCGTCGAGCCTGTATAGTCCTGGTCGAGTCTCCCGGATAGCTAGCCCACACTTCCTCAACCCCCACTGTGGAGAACCACCAATCATCACCGACCGATGCCGAGTATCACGCTTCCATCAGACCATTAGGTCCCAGTCCGATCCACGTGTCTCTCGCTATCCCGCTGAAATAGCCTTCGGCTCTCCATGCATTTACGTCGTAGCCCCTCCATCAGCACAAAGTGAAGTCATCCATCAGACTCCAGCTCAACCTTCAACATGATTCCATGGTGGATGTACGTGCCACCCTCCCGCGCCCTGTCGACTCCAAGCTCTCATGTGGACCGTCTTTGAATCAACCCCGCGACATAGCCTGACGAAGCCGCACAAGCCCTCAGGCCTGCACCATGTGTTTCCACGCCCCAGAAGTCGGTCACCATCAGCATCACGCTCCTATTTCGCCGTCGCCAAAATCACCACCGTCTTCTGCTTTGATCGACATCCCTGTCGATCCGTCAGACAGTCCTGTCTGACCCAGCCGAAATTTTCCGACTGCAACCATGCTCCACCCTGCGTCGTGTCCGCCCCGCACATCTCCGTGCATTGCTTAACGCCCTGTGTATGCATGATCCCTGTCACGACGAGCTCCAGACTCCTCCGAGCCTTATATGCACGTCACCAACCTGTCATCCTCCTGGTAGAACCCCATGTGCAATTAGCAAAACATCCCAAAAAGAAAATTTGATTTCCTGGTAGCCTCCATGGTACACCAAACATGTGTGCCATAACTTCCAATACTCCTTTTCTTTTGTCATGTTGCTATCCCAAGCACAAAGCCACGTACTACCAATTGCAGGATGCCTTTTTTCCATAAAAAAATCTCACATGCACTAGCAGATTTTCCTTCGGTCTTGCACCACAGCTGCACACGCAGCCCCTCAGACATCACACGCCTGCACCAAACCTCAGCGCCGAGCTGTTGCTCCTGGGCTGCACCAGGCTACGCCTTGCCCTTCCTAGCTGCTCCGCTGCCTGGTCCTTCTGCACACCTGGGCCTTGGGCCATGCGTTACGCGCCACTGCTGCACGCTCCATCGTGTCACCTGATGTGTTCCGTCGATCGCCACCTCGCACAGAACACGCCGCCCCGGCGTTATCGCAAGCGCCAGCCAGCCTCCACACGCCCTCCTTGAGAATTGCTGCTGCAAACCAATATGCTGCCGCTGTAATCCGATACCGTCGAGAACTACCGATCCAATCTACAAATAGATCCGCGACACTCTATTGGCCAACGCCTGCGCTGCATGCTCTCGATCGCGTCCTGGCTTTCGCACGCAACCCGCTCGCTCAGGCATCTTGTAGCACTTGCCATCAGCCGGCTCCGCCTCGCCCTTCCGTTGCTGGGCTTGGCAGCCAGCGCCGCCCCGGCCGCCCCGCTTAGGGCCTCTGCGAAGCATACATGGCACGCGCCTTTGGTCCTCGCTGGCCCGGCCTGGCTGCTGGACGGCCCGGGCCACTGTCGTGCGCCACGCCAGGTTGCATACCGGCGTAACCCTGCCACCGCCATTGTGAACAGATCAATCCGATACGCCGTCCTACTGTGGCCTTCCGTTGCTTAGGATTCCGATTGCTTCTTTTTCGATCTCGTCGAGAGTGCCCCCGATGACCTCCACAGATCCTCTCTTCCGCATGTCGTCCTCGTGCCAAACTCACGACAATCAATCCTCTAAATCAACCTTTGACCTCCAAATAACGTAGCTCTGATACCACTTGTTATAATAAATCTGAGGCGCTCCGTTGAATAACCGAGGACCAAGCAATCACACAAGCACGACACCGAGATTTGTTAACAAGGTTCACCGATATGGCTACATCCCTGAGGCATGACTACGGGCGCTCCTCCCCATGACACCGTCATAATACCGCACCCCGTCCGTCCGGGCGCCGGCACACGCCGACGGCTCCCCCCGCGTACCTGTGCTATTATGTTGGCATCGGTTACATCGTGTGTCTACCCCCGATATATATGAGAGGCCTAGGATACAACTTTCCTATTAGAACACAACTCCTACCCTGTCCACAGAGTCCAAACCAAGTCCAACTGTAACCTACCTTGTACAATAATATTCGACACAACTCTAACCGTTGAACCTCCATGTACATTGGACTTGAGATACACCATGAGCACCGCTGCTACTCCCAGACTCCATGTGACTCCGCCTGCAACTGTAGTCCCTTCTCGTCTTCTTCACAGTCAACACTCGAGAAAAATTAAGTTCCTCTTTACTCTACTTTGTGCTCAGAATTTCTGGAGTGTCCGTTCAACGCCATCACACACCGACCACTGTCTGCGTGAAAGTGAAAAAACTCACATATTGGGTGCTACATATAAGAGTTACCTGAACTCAACAGCACTGCTCTTTCTTGACCGTCTGTCTGAAACTTCGAGGAATTTCACCGTCGGCCTGTGTCACCCTGAGTCAAATTCACAGTTGTCTCACCCTTTTCCCGGATAGTCTCTGACATGTCCCACAACTATAGCACTCCACCTCGTTCTGTACTTGTCATCCGCACTTTGCTATGTGCACTAAACACCACAGAATATACGGCCATGTACTCTCTCAGCTTTTGCCAATTAAGACTTTCCGCCACTTTCTCAGATTCTCCATGGTCAACTCCTGTCCATCTTCCGGCACCGATAGACCCAGTCACCAACTTGTATCTGGTACTCGTCAACACTGCTTCAGCACCCCCTGCACAATTTGTCTGACCACATGTCTGACCACCAGTGCCTTGGCCTGTTGTTGTGTCCTGTGCTTACCGCACGCCTCGCCGCTACCCCCGCATCGAGCCTCTGCTGTCCTGGTCGAGTCTCCAGGGTTGCGAACCCACACCACTCAACCCCCTACTACAGAGAACCACCAATCATCACCGATTGATGCCGAGTATCATGCCTCCATTAGACCACTGGGCCCCTGTCCGATCCACGTGTCTCTCGCTATCCTGCTGAAATAGGCTTCGACTCTCCATGCATTTACGCCGTAGCCCCTCCATCAGCATAGAGTGAAATCTTCCGCTAGAATCCAGCTCCACCTTCAACATGACTCCATGTAGCTGCGCCCTGCTACCCCGCGCCCCATTGAATTCAAGCTCTCATGTGTACACAACCTTGAATCAACCCCGCGCCATAGTCTTGTCGAAGCCGCACAAGCCCTCAGGCCTGCACCACGTGTTCCCACGCCCCAGAAGCCGGCCACCATCAGCATCACGATCCTGTGTCGTCGTCGTTGAAATCACCACTGTCTTCTGCTTTGACCAACATCCTCGTCGATCCATCAGAATGTCCAGTCCGACCCAGCCAAAAACATATCTGACTGCAAACCATGCTCCACCCTGCATCGTGTCCGCCCCGCACATCTCCGTGCATTGCTTGACGCCCCGTGTTTGCATGATCCTGTCATGACATGCTCCAGACTCCTCTGAGCCTTATACGCACGGCGCCATCCTCGTCACACACATCCATCTTCATCAACTTGGCGCTCCGCTGCACAATCAAGCAATCCTTCGCACCAACAGATCATATCCTTGATGCAACACTCGAGAAAACATGTAGCCATCGGACCAAAAAATAACCGTGGATCCACCCGCCAACTGTGTTGATCTTATATGAACATGCGACGCCGTGTCTCGATACCTTCACGCTGCCATCACGTACATCCCATGTACCAAGCAAAGAAAAGTCAGAACAACATCCCTTGTAGCCTTCTCCGTGTAAAGAATTCCATGTCCACCACACCTGGCTACTGTAGACTTGATTACTATCTTTCCTGCTCATCAATGCATGCATCATGGTGTTCTCTGACGCCCTTTTTTTAACCAACAAATCTCATCATGCATCCGTATGCATAGCAACACAAGCGCCGCACCTTCTCGTGCCTCGCCACACATCCCAGGTTGCACGTCAGCCTCCAGCCACGAGGACTCATACGGCCTTCAGCCCGTCTTGGCCTCACACAAGCCAGCCCCACCTGGGCCAGCCGTGCGCCGCACTGCAGCCTTAGCCTCTGACGACCCTAGCTCTCCCCGCGTGCGCACGCGCCGCTTGCACGCTGCCTCGATCCCATCGATCCGATTTTGCCCCGAGCGCTGACTAGGGTTGCCTGCTCCTGCCGCGGCCACCTCTGCCCATCGCTTCTCGCCGAGACGACCTCGAGTACGACTTTGCAACCGCTGTTTCTGTCCGATCTGCTTCGCATTGCTTCTTGCACTCGCTCACTTCTGGATCGATTTCTCGTCCACGCATGGCGCTCCGCCATAGACAAGTTTCCTACGAACAACCGTCGATCATCCAAATAACCTAGCTCTGATACCACATGTTAGAATAAATCTGAGGCGCTCCGTTGATCTTTCGAGGACCAAGCAATCACACAAGCACGACACCGAGATTTGTTAACGAGGTTCATCGATATGGCTACATCCCGGGGCATGACTACGGGCGCTCCTCCCCATGACACCGTCACAATACCGCACCCCGGCCGTCCGGGCGCCGGCACACGCCGCCGCCTCCCCCCGCGTACCTGTGCTACCTCCAATATATATGAGAGGCCTAGGATACAAGTGTGCTAATAGGACACGACTCCATATCCTATCTAAACAAAATATTACTCAGAGTCCAACTGTAACCTACCTTGTACACTATAATATTTGACACAACTCTAACAGTACCGGTACTATATCCTTTATAGGCCCCTCCCAATGCTCCATCTTGTATAGGTGCTAAGGCTGCCATGTAGGCAAAAAATCTGACGTGGCAAGGTAATTAAGAGGAGAGAGATGAGTGTGGTGACCCTAGGAAGAAACAATGCCAAGCACGAGAACCTAGGAAAAAAACTTAAATAGAAGAAGCCCACCAATGCATGAAGAACTTTAGTTGCAAAATCTTTAATTGAGGTATGCTTAGACCTCTGCCAATGGATAGTTGCTTAGATAAGGTGCTAGGCGCAATAAATAGTTCAGCAACTATAGTCCTAGTGCATTGGTGCTTAACTTGTTGTTGCTAAGTGTAGGGGAACGCTGTATTTCAAAAAATTTACCTACAATAACGCAAGATCTACCTACATGATGCATAGCAACGAGCGTGAGAGTGTGTCCACGTACCCTCGTAGACCGAAAGCGGAAGCGTTTAGTAACGCAGGTGATGTAGTCGAACGTCTTCGCGATCCAACCGATCAAGTACCGAACGCACGGCACCTCCGCGATCTGCACATGTTCTGCTCGGTGACGTCCCTCGAACTCTTGATCCATCTGAGGCCGAGGGAGAGTTCCGTCAGCACGACTGCGTGGTGACGGTGTTGATGAAGTTACCAACGCACGGCTACGCCTAAGCTCTACAACGATATGACCGAGGTGGAATATGTGGAGGGGGCACCACACATGGCTAAAATCAACTTTGATGTGTTCTAGGGTGCCCCCTCCCCTTGTATATAAAGGAGGGAGGGGGAGGCCGGCGGGGCCAAGGGGGGAAGAATCCTCCTCCTAATAGGAGTAGGATTCCCCCCTTTCCCGGTCCTACTAGGAGAAGAAAGAAGGTGGGTGAAAGAGAAGGAAGGAGGGGGCGCCGCCCCTCCCCCTAGTCCAATTCGGACTAGGCCCATGGGGGGGCGCGGCCAGCCCTTGGCAGTCCCTCTCTCTGTCCCCTAGGCCCAATAAGGCCCAGTACTTCTCCGGTTGTTCCGATATCCCTTCCAGCACTCCGATATTTATCCGATGACCCCCGGAACTCATCCGGTGTCCGAATAACATCGTCCAATATATCATTCTTTATGTCTCGACCATTTCGAGACTCCTCATCATGTCCGCGATCACATCCGGGACTCCGAAATACCTTCGGTACATCAAAACACATAAACTCACAATACTGATCGTCATCGAACGTTAAGCGTGCGGACCCTACGGGTTTGAGAACTATGTAGAAATGACCAAGACTCATCTCCGGTCAATAACCAACAGCGGAACCTAGATGCTCATATTGGCTCCCACATATTCTATGAAGATCTTTATCGGTCAAATCGCATAACAACATACGTTGTTCCCTTTGTCATCGGTATGTTACTTGCCCGAGATTCGATCGTCAGTATCTCAATACCTAGTTCAATCTCGTTACCGGCAAGTCTCTTTACTCGTTCCGTAATGCGTCATCCCGTAACTAACTCATTAGTCACATTGCTTGCAAGGCTTATAGTGATGTGCATTACCGAGAGGGCCCAGAGATACCTCTCCGACACACAGAGTGACAAATCCTAATCTTGATCTATGCCAACCCAACAAACTCCATCGGAGACACCTGTAGAGCATCTTTATAATCACCCAATTACGTTGTGATGTTTGATAGCACACAAGGTGTTCCTCCGGTATTCAGGGGTTGCATAATCTCATAGTCAAAGGAACATGTATAAGTCATGAAGAAAGCAATAGCAATAAAACTCAACGATCATAATGCTAAGCTAACGGATGGGTCTTGTCCATCACATCACTCTCTAATGATGTGATCCCGTTCATCAAATGACAACACATGTCTACGGTGAGGAAACTTAACCATCTTTAATTAACGAGCTAGTCTAGTAGAGGAATACTAGGGACACTTTGTTTTGTCTATGTATTCACACATGTATCAAGTTTCCAGTCAATACAATTTTAGCATGAATAATAAACATTTATCATGATATAAGGAAAGATAAATAACAACTTTATTATTGCCTCTAGGGCATATTTCCTTCAGTCTCCCACTTGCACTAGAGTCAATAATCTAGTTCACATCGCCATGTGATTTAACACCAATAGTTCACATCTTTATGTGATTAATACCCATAGTTCACATCGCCATGTGACCAACACTCAAAGAGTTTACTAGAGTCAATAATCTAGTTCACATCACCATGTGATTTAACACCCAAAGAGTACTAAGGTGTGATCAGTTTTTGCTTGTGAGAGAAGTTTAGTCAACGGGTCTGCCACATTCAAATCCGTATGTACTTTGCAAATTTCTATGTATACAATGCTCTGCACAGAGCTACTCTAGCTAATTGCTCCCACTTTCAATATGTATCCAGATTGAGACTCAGAGTCATCTGGACTAGTGTCAAAGCTTGCATCGATGTAACCCTTTACGACGAACTCTTTGTCACCTCCATAACCGAGAATCATA
Organism: Triticum aestivum; assembly: GCF_018294505.1. Classification (NCBI taxonomy): domain Eukaryota; kingdom Viridiplantae; phylum Streptophyta; class Magnoliopsida; order Poales; family Poaceae; genus Triticum; species Triticum aestivum. Next base: position 592,318,580 of record NC_057814.1, on the reverse strand, counting down.
TCCTTATACCACTAAGGATAATTTTGACCGCTGTCCAGTGATCCACTCCTCGATCACTATTGCACCCTCTTGCCAAACTCATGGCGAGGTAAAAAATAGGTCTGGTACACAGCGTAGCATACTTTATAGAACCTATGACTGAGGCATAGGGAATGACTTTCATTCTGTTTCTATTTTCTGCCATGGTCGGGGTTTGAGTCTTACTCAACTTCACACCTTGCAACATAGGAAAGAACTCCTTCTTTGACTGTTCCATTTTAAACTACATCAAAATCTTGTCAAGGTATGTACTCATTGAAAAATCTTATCAAGCGTCTTAATCTATCTCTATAGATCTTGATGCTTAATATGTAAGCAGCTTCACCGAGGTCTTTCTTTGAAAAACTCCTTTCAAACACTCCTTTATGATTTCCAGAAAATTATACATCATTTCCGATCAACAATATGTCATTCACATATAATTATCAGAAAAGTTGTAGCGCATCCACTCACTTTCTTGTAAATACAGGCTTCACTGCAAGTCTGTATAAGACTATATGCTTTGATCAACTCATCAAAGCGTATATTCCAACTCCGAGATGCTTGCACCAGTCCATAGATGGATCACTGGAGTTTGCACATTTTGTTAGCACCTTCAGGATTGAAAAAATCTTCTTGTTGCATCATTTACAACTCTTCTTTAAGAAATCCATTAAGGAATGCAGTTTTGACATCCATTTGCCAGATTTCATAAAATGTGGCAATTGCTAACATGATTCGCACAGACTTAAGCATCGCTAGGAGTGTGAAAATCTCATTGTAGTCAACACCTTGAACTTGTCGAAAACCTTTTTGCGACAATTCGAGCTTTGTAGATAGTAACACTACTATCAGCGTCCGTCTTCCTCTTGAAGATCCATTTATTCTTAATGGCTTGCCGATCATCGGGCAGGTCAACCAAAGTCCACACTTTGTTCTTCATACATGGATCCCATCTCAGATTTTTATGGCCTCAAGCCATTTTGCGGAATCTGGGCTCGTCATCGCTTCCTCATAGTTCGCAGGTTCGTCATGGTCTAGTGACATGACTTCCAGAAAAGGATTACCATACCACTCTGGTCCGGACCGTACTCTGGTTGACCTACGAGGTTCGGTAGTAACTTGATCTGAAGTTTCATGATCATCATCATTAGCTTCCTCACTAATTGGTGTAGGAATCACTGGAACTGATTTCTGTGATGAACTACTTTCCAATTCGGGAGAAGGTGCAATTACCTCTTCAAGTTCTACTTTCCTCCCACTCACTTCTTTCGAGAGAAACTCCTTCTCTAGAAAGGATCCATTCTAAGCAACGAATAACTTGCCTTCGGATCTGTGATAGAAGGTGTACCAACAGTTTCCTTTGGGTATCTTATGAAGACACATTTCTCCGATTTGGGTTTGAGCTTATCAGGTTGAATCTTTTTCACATAAGCACCGCAGCCCCAAACTTTAAGAAACGACAGCTTAGGTTTCTTGCCAAACCATAGTTCATATGGTGTCGTCCCAACGGATTAAGATGGTGCCCTATTTAACGTGAATGCAGCTGTCTCAAATGCATAACCCCAAAACGATAGTGATAAATCGGTAAGAGACATCATAGATCGCACCATATCTAATAAAGTACGGTTATGACGTTCGGACACACCATTACGCTGTGGTGTTCCAGGTGGCGTGAGTTGTGAAACTATTCCACATTGTTTCAAATGAAGACCAAATTCGTAACTCAAATATTTGTCTCTACGATCAGATCGTAGAAACTTTATTTTCTTCTTACGATGATCTTCCACTTCACTCTGAAATTCTTTGAACTTTTCAAATGTTTCAGACTTATGTTTCATCAAGTAGATATACCCATATCTGCTCAAATCATCTGTGAATGTCAGAAAATAATGATACCCGCCGCGAGCCTCAACACTCATCGGATCACATACATCAGTATGTATTATTTCCAATAAGTCAGTTGCTCGCTCCATTGTTCTGGAGAACAGAGTCATAGTCATCTTGCCCATGAGGCATGGTTCGCAAGAATCAAGTGATTCATAATCAAGTGATTCCAAAACGCCATTCGCATGAAGTTTCTTCATGCACTTTACACCAATATGACCTAAACGGCAGTGCCACATATAAGTTGCACTATCATTATTAACTTTGCATCTTTTGGCTTCAATATTATGAATATGTGTATCACTACGATCGAGATTCAATAAACCATTTATATTGAGTGTATGACCATAGAAGGTTTTATTCATGTAAATAGAACAACAATTATTCTTTGACTTACATGAATAACCGTATTGCAATAAACATGATCCAATCATATTCATGCTCAACGCAAACACCAAATAACATTTATTTTAGGTTCAACACTAATCCCAAAGGTAAAGGGAGTGTGCGATGGTGATCTTATCAACCTTGGAATCACTTCCAACACACATCAGCACCTCGCCCTTAACTAGTCTATGTTTATTTTGCAACTCCCGTTTTGAGTTACTACTCTTAGCAACTGAACCAGTATCAAATACCGAGGGGTTACTATAAACACTAGTAAAGTACACATCAATAACATGTATATCAAATATACCTTTGTTCACTTTGCCATCCTTCTTATCCACCAAGTATCTAGGGCAGTTCCACTTCCAGTGACCATTTCCTTTGCAGTAGAAGAGCTCAATTTCAGGTTTGGGTCTAGCTTTGGGCTTCTTCATGGGAGTGGCAACTTGCTTGCCATTCTTCTTGAAGTTTCCTTTCTATCCCGTGCCCTTTTACTTGAAACTAGTGGTCTTGTCAACCACCAACACTTGATGCTTTTCTTGATTTCTACCTTCGCTGATTTTAGCTTCACGAAGAGCTCGGGAATCATTTTCGTCATCCCTTGCATATTATAGTTCATCACGAAGTTCCAGTAACTTGGTGATAGTGACTAGAAAACTCTGTCAATCACTATTTTATCTGGAAGATTAACTCCCACTTGATTTAAGCGATTGTAGTACTCAGACAATCTGAGCACATGCTCACTGGTTGAGCTATTCTCCTCCATCTTGTAGGCAAAGTACTTGTCAGAGGTCTCATGTCTCTTGACTCGGGCATGAGTCTGAAATACCAATTTCAGCTCTTGGAACATCTTATATGCTCCGTGGCGTTCAAAACATTTTGAAGTCCCGGTTCTCAGCCGTAAAGCTTGGCGCACTAAACTATTAAGTAGTTATCGTACCGAGCTTGCAAAATGTTCATAACGTCTGCATCTACTCCTGGAATAGGTCCGTCACCTAGCGGTGCATCAGGGACATAATTCTTCTGTGCGGCAATGAGGATAATCCTCAGATAACGGACCTAGTCCGCGTCATTGCTACTATCATCTTTTAACATAGTTTACTCTAGGAACATATCAAAATAAACGGGGAGCTACATCGTGAGCTATTGATCCACAACATAGTTATGCAAATACTATCAGGACTAAGTTAATGATAAATTAAAGTTCAATTAATCATATAACTTAAGAACTCTCACTTAGATAGACATCCCTCTAGTCATCTAAATGATCACATGATCCATATCAACTAAACCATGTCCGATCATCACGTGAGATGGAGTAGTTTTCAATGGTGAACATCACTATGTTGATCATATCTACTATATGATTCACGCTCGACCTTTCGGTGTCAGTGTTCCGAGGCCATATCTGCATATGCTAGGCTCGTCAAGTTTAACCCGAGTATTCTGCGTGTGCAAAACTGGCTTGCACCCGTTGTATGTGAACGTAGAGCTTATCACACCCGATCATCACGTGGTGTCTCGGCACGACGAACTTTCGCAACGGTGCATACTCAGGGAGAACACTTGTACCTTGAAATTTAGTGAGAGATCATCTTATAATGCTACGGCCGAACTAAGCAAAATAAGATGCATAAAGGATAAACATCACATGCAATAAATATAAGTGATATGGTATGGCCATCATCATCTTGTGCCTTTGATCTCCATCTCCAAAGCACCGTCATGATCACCATCGTCACCGGCTTGACACCTTGATCTCCATCGAAGCATCGTTGTCGTCTCGCCAACTATTGCTATCACGACTATCGCTACCGCTTATTGATAAAGTAAAGCAATTACATGGAGATTGCATTTCATACAATAAAGCGACAACCATAAGGCTCCTGCCAGTTGCCGATAACTGTTACAAAACATGATCATATCATACAACAATTTATATATCATCACGTCTTGACCATATCACATCACAACATACCCTGCAAAAACAAGTTAGACGTCCTCTACTTGTTGTTGCAAATTTTACGTGGCTGCTACGGGCTTAGCAAGAACCGTTCTTACCTATGCATCAAAACCACAACGATTGTTCGTCAAGGTTGTTTTTTTAACCTTCAACAAGGACCGAGCGTAGTCACACCCGATTCAACTAAAGTTGGAGAAACTGACAACCGCCAGCCACCTATGTGCAAAGCACGTCGGTAGAACTAGTCTCGCGTAAGCGTACGCGTAATGTCGGTCCGAGCCGCTTCATCCAACAATGTCGCCGAATCAAATTATGAAATGCCGGTAAGCAGTATGACTATTATCGCCCACAATTATTTGTGTTCTACTCGTGCATATAACATCTACGCGACCTGGCTCGGATGCCACTGTAGGGGAACGCAGTATTTCAAAAAATTTACCTACGATCACGCAAGATCTATCTATGTGATGCATAGCAACGAGCGTGAGAGTGTGTCCATGTACCCTCGTAGACCGAAAGCGGAAGCGTTTAGTAACACAGTTCATGTAGTCGAACGTCTTCGCGATCCAACCCCGAACGCACCGCACCTTCGCGATCTGCACACATTCAGCTCGGTGACGTCCCTCAAACTCTTGATCTAGCTGAGGCCGAGGGATAGTTCCGTCAGCACGACGGCGTGGTGACGGTGTTGATGAAGTTACCGACGCAGGGCTTCGCCTAAGCACTACAACAATATGACCGGGGTGGAAATCTGTGGAGGGGGGCACCGCACACGGCTAAAATCAACTTTGATGTGTTCTAGGGTGCCCCCCTCCCCACGTATATAAAGGAGGGAGGGGGAGGCCGGCTGGCCCTCAAAGGCACGCCAAGGGGGGAGGAATCCTCCTCCTAGTAGGAGTAGGACTCCCCCCTTTCCTAGTCCTACTAGGAGAAGAAGGAAGGAGGGGGAAAGGGAAGGAAGGAGGGGGCGCCGCCCCTCCCCCTAGTCCAATTCGGACTAGGCCCATGGGGGGCGCGTGGCCAGCCCTTGGCAGTCCCTCTCTCTGTCCCCTAGGCCCAATAAGGCCCATTACTTCTCCGGTGGTTTCGATAAACCTTCCGGCACTCCGATATTTATCCGGTGACCCCCGGAACTCATCCGGTGTCCGAATAACATCATACAATAAATCATTCTTTTTGTCTCGGCCATTTCAAGACTCCTCGTCATGTCTATGATCACATCCGGGCCTCCGAACTACCTTCGGTACATCAAAACACATGTAGACATGTCCATGATTGTCATCGAACGTTAAGCGTGCGGATCCTACGGGTTCGAGAACTATGTAGACATGACCGAGACTCATCTCCGGTCAGTAACCACCTGCATGCTCATATTGGCTCCCACATATTCTACAAAGATCTTTATCGGTCAAACCGCATAACAACATAAGTTGTTCCCTTTGTCATCGGTATGTTACTTGCCCGAGATTCGATCGTCGGTATCTCAATACCTATTTCAATCTCGTTACTGGCAAGTCTCTTTACTCGTTCCGTAATGCATCATCCCGTAACTAACTCATTAGTCACATTGCTTGCAAGGCTTATAGTGATGTGCATTACCGAGAGGGCCCAGAGATACCTCTCCGATACACGGAGTGACAAATCCTAATCTTGATCTATGCCAACCCAACAAACACCTTCGGAGACACCTGTAGAGCATCTTTATAATCACCCAGTTACGTTGTGACGTTTGATAGCACACAAGGTGTTCCTTCGGTATTCGGGAGTTGCATAATCTCATAGTCAAAGGAACATGTATAAGTCAGGAAGAAAGCAATCGCAATAAAACTCAACGATCATAATGCTAAGCTAACGGATGGGTCTTGTCTATCAAATCATTCTCTAATGATGTGATCCCATTCATCAAATGACAACACATGTCTATGGTCAGGAAACATAACCATCTTTGATTAACGAGCTAGTCTAGTAGAGGCATACTAGGGACACTTTGTTTTGTCTATGTATTCACACATGTATCAAGTTTCCAGTTAATACAATTTTAGCATGAATAATAAACATTTATCATGATATAAGGAAATATAAATAACAACTTTATTATTGCCTCTAGGGCATATTTCCTTCACTAAGCTCCCTTCATTAATTAATGACTTAGCTACTAAACTCTTTCATGCATTGGTGAGCTTTTGCTTCATTTAAATGTTTGGCCTAGGTTTACGTGCTTGGCATTGGTTCTTCCTGGGGTCACCAAACCCATCTCTCTCCTCTTAATTGTCTTGCCACATCAGATTTTTTGCCTACATGGCAGGCTTAGCACCTGTACAAAGTGGAGCATTGAGAAGGGTTAGCACCAACAAGTTAAGCACCTATGCATTGGGGGCTTTAGCTGCTAAAGTTTTTAATGTGCTTAGCACCTCATGTAAGCACCAATTCATTGGAGGTAGCCTAGTACCCATCTTTCAGAGTGTATTAAATGTACAGATATTTTTGCTTCTTATTTCCGTCGAGGAAAATTGGCCTATTTTGGATTAGAGGGGGGGAGGTAAAATAGTAGATCACAGAATTAATCAATAAAATAGATAAAGGTCATGGAGGTGTATCTACATTTGGGGAAGTAGGGGAACAAACTCGTGAAAGAAATGATCTCAGCATGAAACTAGAGGATCAAGAGTAATTACAGAAATAATATTGTGGAATCAATCAAAGGTAACTCTATTGATATAGTATATGCCCAAATAAAATACAGATACGGTCTCTCATATATATCGGGGGTAATACAGATACGGTCCATCTCTCAAGCCTCTAGAGAAGTTACCATACGATAGGACCATGGAGGAAAACGCGGAGATCGTTGAAGCCTATGTGAAGGACTTTTTTGCAAAGAAAACTCCACCTCTGAAGGAGATGATAGATCCGGTGAAATTGAAGCGCACTATCGATGCCCTGAAGCGACCACCACCACCTCCGCCGGATGACAACCATGTCCACGCTCTTAAAAAGACACTACAAGAAGCGCACTTGTCGGGAACTACTTCCAGTGATAAAAGGTTAGAAGAACAAAGAAGTGGGAACAAATCCCCAGCTCGGCGAACAGGCGAACCAATCGTGCCCCCCGCTCAAAGTGTCTAGCGATAACGTCGCATACCTGCCGGGGATGGTGCCCGGTACCAATCCTGGTGATTACCTGGGCGATGATGTAGTGTTTGACACAATGGAGGTGGATGAATTCAGATACCAGTACGGGAAGCCTCTTGTCATACCTGATCATCCTCCTCTAACAACGATGATGCGAAGATTCCATGAATGGTACATGAAAAGCTGCAGGGAGTCTGGGAAGAATCTCTTGACGATGAGAATTAAAGAGGAGCACGACCTCGTTGGAACCGGTCTGTTTTCTGTTGCATTTGAGGAGTTATTCCAGTTATACAATAAAAAGGCCCTCAACAAAACACTCCTGACTTGCTACTGTCTGTAAGTACTACTTCTGTAATTAAGTCTCTCTCTCTCTATATATATAGCTCAACTCATTCATTGCATGTATATATAATTATCCTCACTATTATGCAGATTGAAGATCGTCGAATGCAGGAAAGCACAAATCTGGAACATTGGGTTCATTAACCCCAGATATCATACATGAATGGACGGTTAAACACAATGTCAAAGAAACCGAGGACAACTTGCTACAATCATTGCTTAAAAATCAAAAAAAAGATAAAATACTCTTTCCTTACAACTTCGAGTGTTAATGCCTTATGCATATTCGGTTTCCCTTATTATTACTCGAGGTTATAGTAATGTAATTGATGAGTTATGCATGCGTGCGCAGATTCCACTTTATTCTGCTAGAGATCCAGCTTGAGTGGGGATTAGTAACCATCTTAGACTCGAGACGAAAAGATCCCCAGGAGTATGCAAACATGACTGCAATGCACCAGAAGTAAGTTCAATCAATCATTATCGCACCATATCAGCAACTTTGTTCATTTGATCCTCATATCAGGTAATTATTTTCTTTGTCTCGCAGGGTTTGGAAAGAGTTCACCGAAAGGACTCCGGGACTGCCGAGCGAGCTGCAATTTACACACCCGAAAGTAAGTACTACTACCTAGTTCCATGCATCTCCCATTGATTCTAACTAGTTTCATCAATACCATTTATAATGCTTGATGATCAGTTTGATTGATCTCTATTTCTCATAAAGTGGTTGTGGCAGGAAGCCGGGAATGATTTTTGTGGGTACTACGTTTGCGAGTACATCTACAACGCCACGATCTCTAATAAGCGGGGCTACTGTAAAAAACAATATGATGTGCGTAAGCAAAAATATTCACAATTTTATTTTATTACCATTATTTGTGTTGAGTTTCATTCATATACATGTATTGACCCCCTTCTTCAAATTAGGTATGGCAGATGCAGGATGAACTCCTACCACATGATCGCATAAACGCAATTCAAGACGAATTGGTAGGATTCTTTCTTGACCACATCATCAATAAAGCCAGAGAATACCACGTGGAACTTGACTTCAAATGTTAGGGATTGTAAGAGATCTTATATTGTATATATGTATCTAGTAGCGTTGGATAGATATACGAAAACTTGTTGTTCGACCAATCTCTCGGAAAAGGAGAGGTCGATCACTTCTCTCTGTATATGTTCATGACGATCTTGTGTACTTAATGGTTTCCTTCATTTTCTTACTAGCTAGCGTGTCGAGTCCTCTCTATACGTATAGTACGTAGCGTCGACCAAGCACGGAGATAATGGAGGTCACTTATCTCTAGCTATTAGCTAGCTAACACAATACATGAACCCCCAAATTAACCCTCCAAAACCCCCACCCCCCCTATAAAAAAACAAAAACCCCAGCTCCTGAGCTGCTGACGCGTGGATGCTTTTTGGTCCCACTAAAGGTCCTCTTGCCTGGCTCGCCACAACGGCCACGTGGACTAAAGGTGATGGGCTTTAGTCCCGACCCTTTAGTCCCAGTTCCAGAACCGGGACAAATGGGCCTCTGGAACCCGGACAAATGGGCCGTTTTCTACTAGTGGGCCCTACCACTGAGCCAATGCTCAGTTCTATAAATGGGTTGGGCATAGGAGATACTATGCACCAAATTTAAATAGAATCGGCGAATCTCAAGCTTGGGCTGGCTAGCCCATCAACTTGTGTTGCTGGCTAGTAAGACTCTGGTCTTTCCTGATAACTAATGATTTATGTGTTAGATTGTGTGTAGAGATAATGTATAAGATAAGAGACGATTCCCTTTTATTTTCGCATTAGTTCTATGCTATGAAGGCATTAACCTTATCTTGGAAGCTAGAAGATGGCACCAATCACTAGTGCAGAACCGGGCTATAGCACCGGTTCATAAGGCCCTTTAGTGCCGGTTCCGCGACCGGCACTAAAGGGTGGGGACTAAAGGTCCCCCCCTTTAGTACCGGTTCTGCACGAACCGCCGCTAAAGGGCCACCACGTGGCACGAGCCAGCGCCGGGGGCGGGGAGCCCTTTAGTACCGGTTGGTAACACCAACCGGTACTAAAATGTTTGGGGGGTTTTGGATTCCTGATTTATCTTTCCTTTAATTTTGTGTTTTCCATTTAATTTTTTTTGTTTGCTGGTATTTTACGATACTACATATTGTACACGTTATGCATATATAAATAGAATTTCTCGTAGAACCGATCATATATATATATATATATATATATATATATATATATATATATATATATATATATATATATATATATATATATATATTCGAATGTCTCACAACCACCATTATTCACACATACACATGTATATATATATACAATTAGGTATATATACAATTTCTCCTACATGTTGCCTTTGGAGCCAGTGGCATTTGCCTTGGTACCTTCGGAGCACGATGACAATTGGGAGTGGTTCATGGGGGCGGTAGCGGGTAATGGTATTCTCCTTTGGGATCTATGACCTGGTCGAGCAAATATCCCGCTATTTCCTCTTGAAGTGCTCGTATGCGCTCTGTTGGTAGGAAGGAGATCAATATGCATGTGTATTAGTTGTGTGACTAGATATCAATAATGATGTAAAAATTGTGAATAGCGTTCTGGCAAATGTACCCATAGCTCTCTATTAGATTTGCTCCTTTCGGACGCCATCATGCGAATGTTCTCGCAAACGTAGTATGCACACACTTCAGTCCCCGGCGCCTGCTTCAGGGCCTTTACGAGAATAAAATTTAATCAGATAGTAATTAATCAAGCATGATAATTAATGGAATTGAAACAAGAAATAAAGAGATGGTAGCTAGCTAGTACTACTTAATTACTTACCTTGGGTCGAAACCAATACAGCTTTTTTCGCCATTGGCGTGGAGTCACGTTGATGAACTTTTCCCAAGCCCTGCCCGCCGGCAAAGAAAATGAATAAATGAGTTACTAAATAGTTGATATCAGGAAATGATGAACTAAAGAGGCCGACATGTAGTTAATAATGATTGAAATTACCTGCCGACTATCCCCTTCAAGATGGTGTAGTCACTTTGTTTTTTAAGTAGTGAGTCCAGTACTTCATGTGTTCCGTCTTCAACTTTAATGATTAACAAGATCCAGTGGTAACTGCATGCGCACACGTTTGCATGTCTTAATTAAGCAGGCATGTGCATAACACTCATCAACTACCCTAATCCCTATACACTTAATTATTAACATCTAGCTAGCTAGTAAGCAAAAACAGAATTTGTAGTACAAGACAGTGTGACTCACAGGAAGTTGTAAGGAAGTAGTATATCTTCATTGGTATTGAGGCGCTTCAAGAACTCTAGCATGTTTTTCTCTACATCTGCTTTATACCATTCCAATTTCCTTGTGTCTTCATTAATGGTATTTGGGTCAATGAACCCAATGCCACAACGTCCAGTTTCATACATCTTCATCCTGCATAATACCACAGAAAAGAATATAGTGAGGATAATTACAGGTAATGATCGATTAATGAGCACTACAGCTAGCTTGAGACTTCAATAGAAACAAATCACTTACAGACAATAGCAACTGACGACAGATTTGTCGAGTGCGTCTTGATTGAATAACTGAAATAGTTCTGAATACTCAATGGATAAAGCTAGCTTATGGAAGTAATGCTCTTCCATGACGTTCACCATGAGGGACTCTCGATTGGAACTCTTGGTAATTGTCCTGTACCAATCATGCAATTCATACATTCTCGTTGGGAGGTTCTTGACCTCCTCCGGCTCAACCAAAGGTTCGCTGCGGACATATTTCCGTTTTATGTCCTCCTCTCTAAGCGGAGACATGGGCTCGATCTTGAGGAGTTGTCCAACAGTGATACCGAGCATTTTAGCTTGCCTTCTATGCTCGTCGGTTATTACCAGTTGGCCGGCGCCGGTACTCTGATGTGTTGGTACAACAAGCGGGGGGATCGATTGCGCCGCCTGTTCTCCTAGCTGGGGAACGGTTTTCCCGCATTTTTTGCCAGCTGCTTGGCTCGAGCTCGAGCTCGACTCCTTCTGTAGTCGTGCTCGATGTGCCTTCCTGATTTGGCGCCCATAGTCTGAGTCAACAGGCATGGGAGCTGGTTTTCTTGCCATATGAATAAAGTGGTCAACAACTTTCTCACGCACTTTCTCCTTTGGCAGCGGTGGAAGTTTCGGTCCAAAATGGGCGTCCACTTGGGCCTTCACTATGGTTGTGTTTTGCTTCTTGGTCATGTCGTAAGGCCTCCGAGGAAGAGGAGTGAGGCTTGGACCATATTGATATCGCTTGCCTCCGCCTGTACCTCCTGTACTACCTCGACTTGTACCGCTATGCACCATAGCTGCGGCGGCTCTCTTCTACGATTGTTGAGGCGGCAGAGATGGCTGATGTGGCTGAGTTGGAGCAGAAGGAGTGGCCTGACGCTGTGCTGGACTTTAAGCAGGAGGAGTGGCCTGACGCTGTGCCAGACTTGGAAGAGGAGGAGTGGCCTGAGGCGTTGGTGGACTTGGAGGAGCGGGAGTCTGCTGACGCGGTGGCGGACTTCGAGGAGGAGTCGGCTGACGCGGTGTCGGTGGCCTTCGAAAGATGATGCAATTCTTTCTCCATAGGATGATACGATGTATGGCCTCTCCCAGTGTGTGCTCCTCGTCACCTCCAGGAATGTCAAGCTCTAGCCCAGAATATTGGTCCACCACCTCATCAACCATGACACGAGCATAGCCGGCTGGAATCGGGTTGCAATGGAAGGTTGCTTCGGGGGGATTTGTATAAGCAATGGCATCCGCCACCTTCATGGATATGTTCTTCATTTTGAAGTGTAGCTCACAGTTAGTGTTCTCCATGATGTCATCCACATGGTATCTATCCAGCAGTGTGTCGCCCGGGGCGGAACCCATGCTGCTTCTCGGCATGGATGGGATGGTGCTATCCAATGCTGGATCATCCGCGAGCCGCCGCCGCCGCTGAGACCCCCTTTCCTGGCTAAGTGAGTCGATCTGCTGCTGCTGCCGCTGGAATTTGAGTGCCAAGTCCGCGTGCGCTGATTCTAGGCCTTGAAGGCGTTCTGCTTCCTGCTTCCTCTGCTCCTCCTCCAGCTTCTTCCTTCTCGCACGGCTTTTGTAGTCGACGTTCCAGTCCGAAAAGCCCTCATAACACGGAACAATGCCCTTGCCTCGTGTTCTTCCCGGGTGTTCAGGATTTCCCAGGGCGCACGTAAGCTCGTCGTTCTCTCTGTTGGGCGTGAACACCCCGTTTTGAGCATCTTCTATTGCATCAAGTAACTTATCTTCGGCTCCTTTAAGACATGCCTTGTTTGAAACCTGGCCTGTCTTCGGGTCCAATGCCCCCCATGCGCATAGAACCAAGTTCTGCACCTGGGGGGCCAGCTCTTAGTAACTGGAGTGACCTCTGCATCCAGCATCTCTTACTCAGACTTATCCCACTTAGGCATTGCCACAGCGTAGCCACCTGGCCCCAGCCTATGGAACTGCTCCTTTTTTGCGGCATTGGCCTTGTTTTTTCTCAACCGTTCCTTAGATAATTTTGATTCCTTGAATTTCACGAAAGCGGGCCAGTGTTCTCTTTGCTTCTCTAGTGTTCCCTTGAATTCTGGAGTCTTCTTTCCTCCTTTGACGTAGTTGGCCCATACAGTTTTCTTATGGGTGTTGAATGCAATTGCCATCTTCCTAAGAGTAGTGTCCTTGATTTTCTGCACATTTGCATCTGTGAAATGATCTGGTAGGGTGAAATGTTCCATGAGTTTTTCCCAAAGCAAAGATTTTGCTCTGTCGTCGACAAAAGTAAGATCTGGACGTTTCTTTGCTGGCTCTTTCCATTCTTGAAGGGAGATCGGGAGTTGGTCCTGCACAAGAACTCCGGACTAACGAACGAACTTGTTCGCAATGTTCTTAGGCGCTAGTGGTTCGCCATCAGTTCTGATGGCATCGATGTTGTACTTTACGCCCTCCTTCAACTTTTTGCCCGGGCCTGGCACTGTCCTGCCGCCTGTAGAAGATTTGCTCGATCCGGAGGGCTGAAAGAAGAAAGATCGATTCGTTAATATATCTTCAAATCATTAAAAACATGTGATGATCACCAGATGCCTGCTTATATAAATATACCTCACCGGTCTCTGTTATTTCAAGATCAACATTTTCGGCGTCATCATAATCATAGTTCATGACTTCATCAATTCGGTCGTCGCGATCGAATATCATATCATCACCCTCCCCGGTATTGTTTAGATATTGGGAGCCGTCATCTTCTTCATTCTGACCATCTGGCCCGCGAGGGGAGCGTATGATCTCAAATAGGGCCTCTTCTCCCTCTCTGCCGGTATTGTCCGCCATAGCTTTTATTTAACTAATACAGAAGAAATATAAAACAATTTAGTATTCAAATTACAATGCATGCATGCAATCAATAAGGAAAAACTGAATCATAGTACATAATATGCATCGTCTCGAATAATATATAATCTCGAATACATCGTCTCGAATAATATATAATCTCAGACACATCGTCTCGAATAATATATATAATCTCGAATACATCGTCTCGAATAATATATATATAATCTCGAATACATCGTCTCGAATACATCACTAGCTAGCTAGCTAATAAAGATCAAATACTACAGAATAATCTAGGCCACTCGCGGTTCCTGAGGCGCGGGCGGTGGACACCCAAAGAGAAGGAACCATCACAGAATCATAGCTCCGGTCATCTCCCCAAAGAACCTGCCAGGTGTTGGAGAACCTGACGTCCATAGTAGCCATGTACTGACGGACGTGCTCGTCCTCCTCCCTGACATGGCGACGCACCACCTCCGGCGGGGCCGGCTCCCTCCGCACCGAAAGTGGCCCACGCGAACGCCGCCAAAGGAGCTCAGGATCGACGACGGGACCCGGGGCCGGGTTCCTCACCAAGCGGCGCCCCCCTGAAGGTAGCACCTCCCAGTGCCAGCCCGGCGGAGCCCAGTCCCGGACATGGGTCCTCTGAAGCAGGACGTCGTCGCGAACGGGTCGACGGCGAGGATGCGGGCCGGGCATCGTCAAGAACAAATACTATTTGCAAACATAACACTTTTTAAATGATTGGAGTGTGATTTCTTATATATATCTAGCTAGCTAATTCATCTAACATTTTGACAAAAGTACTAAAAAACTAATTCATCTTACATTAATTAATATATCTAATTCATCGAACTTAAAGTATAAAAAAATAATTCATCTAACATTAATATATCTAGCTAATTCCATCTAACATTTGACATTAATCTAATTAATTAATTCATCTAAAACCTTTGACATTCGACATTTGACATTAATCTAATCTAATTAATTAATTCATCTAAAACCTTTGTATAAAAACTGAAAAACAGAAAAACTAAAAACTAAAAAAAGAAAACACATCTAAGTGTGTGTGTGTGTTTGTGTGCGCACGCGGCCGGGCTTGGGGCGGCCGGCCATATGCATGGTGGCTGGGGTTCTTACAGCAGGGCGACGGGCCGGGGTGCGGCGAGGCGATGGGGGCGGCGACGGCGACGGGGCAGCGGCGTACGGGGCGGCGGCGAGACGGCGACGATGGGGACGGGGGCGGCGGCGACGAGGACGGCAACGGCGATGACGCGCGGTGGGGGTGGCGACAGGGACGGCGACGGGCGACGACGCAGGACGGGGCGGCGGCGATGTCGAAGCAGAGAGGAGAAGTGGGAGATGAGAAACTGAATTTTTTTGAAGTTTTGTATATATAGAAGGCACCTTTAGTACCGGTTGTAGCCACCAACCGGTACTAAAGGCCTGCTTTGGCCAGGCAGAGCGGCGGGAAGGGCACCCCATTAGTACCGGGTGGTGGCTCCAACCGGTACTAAAGACCCCCCCCCCTTAGTACCGGTTGGAGCCACGACCCGGTACTAAAGGGGGTGCGCTGGCGCAGGTGTGGTGCGGAAGTTTAGTCCCACCTAGCCTAGCGAACAGCGGCCACACCTGTTTAAAAGCCCCGACGCGGGAGAGGTGTTGAACTCCTCTCTATAGCAGGCTTCTGGGCCTAACTCTGCCGCTCTGCCCTGTGGGCCTATTGGGCCTTGCCGGCCAGCATCCTGGCCCAACTAGAGGTTGGGTTTCTAGTCGTATGCAGGCCGCTGTGGCCCAGTAGGCGGGCTTTTTTATTATTTTTTATTTTCTTTTTTCTTTTCTGCTTTATTTATTTTCTTTTGTTTATTTCTGAGTTGTTTTTTGCTGTATGTAGAATTTATTTTTGAATATTTTTTCTTTAGGTTCAAAAAATTACAAACTTTCTATTAGTGCGAGTAGTTTTCAAATTTGAATAGTTTAAATTTGAATTATTTGAAATTTGTGTGAATCACTAGTTTGTGAATAACTTAACTTTAAAAATAGATTTTTTAGTGATTCTTTTTTGTTATGTTTAATATTAGTGTGTTTTATCATTATATTCAATTTGGTAATACTTAGGTTATCTAAAAAATGAAATGCCTTTGTAACAGATGAGTTTTCGTCCGAAACCCTGATATTTCGAAAGAGATTGTCCATTTTGTACACGAAGTGGATCCATTTTTTGCCGTAACCCTCTCTACTTTTTTGCACATGCTATGTGGGTGAAATTATGATACCATGCCAACTTTCAACCTTTTCGGAGTTCATTTGAAGTGTTTTTCAATTTCAGGGTCATCTAAGCGAAAAGACCAGTAAATGCATGAAAAATAGCAAATGAAGTCAGAAAGGGTTGAAAATTGATGGCACGACTTTGAATGGTGCATACTGAACGGATAAAATGTCTGGAGTTCTAATAAGTAAAAAAATAAAATGCCTTTGTAACAGATGAGTTTATGTCTGAAACCCTGATACTTCGAAAGAGATTGTTCATTTTGTACACGAAGTGCATCCATTTTTTGCCGCAACCATCTCATCTTTTTTGCACATGCTATGTGGGTGAAATGGTGATACCATGCCAACTTTCAACCTTTTCAGAGTTCATTTGAAGTGTTTTTCAATTTCAGGCTCATTTAGCTCAGTAAATGCATGAAAGAATTTGTCTGCACATAAAATTTCTTGTTTCAAATGCCAAAACACATAAGTACCCTAACTATTACAAAGATTCCCTCTAGTTTGTTCGAAGCGGGACTTTCCAGATATATAAGTCCGAAAACTCACTAGAGAAGAAAGTGATGATAGTGAAGCCGATCACATCCCAGAGTGGGATCTTTGGGTGTGAAACTTTTTCTCCGCGTGTGTCCCTTTGAGCCGTAACCATGGACAATCTTCATCATTTAACTGGATGCTCGGGTCAATATTCACTGTGAATGGAGCAATTTCATCAAACTTTTCATAATCTTCTGACATGTCTGTCTTGTCATCCACTCCCACGATGTTTCTTTTCCCTGAAAGAACTATGTGGTGCTTTGGCTCATCGTATGATGCATTCGCTTCCTTATCTTTTCTTTTTCTCGGTTTCGTAGATATGTCCTTCACATAGAAAACCTGCGCCACATCATTGGCTACGACGAATGGTTCGTCTGCATACGCAAGATTGTTGAGATCCACTGTTGTCATTCCGTACTGCGGGTCTTCCGTTACCCCTCGTGTCATATTGACCCATTTGCACCGAAGCAAAGGGACCTTCAAACCACGTCCATAGTCATGTTCCCATATGTCCTCTATGTAACCATAATATGTTTCCTTTCTCGGCTTGGTTGTTGCATCAAAGCGGACACCACTGTTTTGGTTGGTGCTCTTCTTATCTTGGGCGATTGTGTAAAATGTATTACCATTTATCGGGTACCCTTTGAAAGTCATTATATTCGAAGATGGTAACTGGGACAGCAAGTACATGTCATCTTCAATAGTGGCGTCATGCATGGCACGTGTCTGCAACCAGCCGGCGAAAGTCCCCGTTTGTTCACGTGTAATCGAGTCGTCAGACTACTCCGGGTGTTTGGAGCGTAGAAATTTTTTGTTTGTCCATATATGGAGCCACCAAGGCGGAATTCTGTAGAACTGTGTAGTGTGCTTGAGTGAGAGAATGCCCGTCCATACATATTATTTGATCCCCTCCTAGCCTGCCTTTTCCATCCAGTATGCCCTTATGCCGCGATTCAGGAACACCAATCGGCTTAAGGTCAGGAATAAAGTCAATACAAAACTCAATGACCTCCTCATTTTCATGGCCCTTGGAGATGCTTCCTTCTGGCCTAGCACGGTTATGAACATATTTCTTAAAGACTCCCATGAACCTCTCAAAGGGGTACATATTATGTAGAAGTACAGGACCCAAAACGTTAATCTCTTCGCATAGGTGAACTAGGACGTGCGTCATGATGTTGAAGAAGGATGGTGGGAACACCAACTCGAAACTGACAAGACATTGCACCAAATCATTCTCTAACCTTGGTATGATTTCTGGATCGACTACCTTCTGAGAGATTGCATTGAGGAATGCACATAGCTTCACAAAGGCTAATCGAACATTTTCCTGTAGAAGCCCCCTCAATGCAACCGGAAGCAGTTGCGTCATAATCACCTGGCAGTCATGAGACTTTAGGTTCTGGAACTTTTTCTTTGCCATATTTATTATTCCTTTTATATTCGACGAGAAGCCAGATGGTACCTTCATACTGAGCAGGCATTCAAAGGAAATTTCCTTCTCTTCTTTGGTAAGAGCATAGCTAGCATGACCTTGATGTATGCCGTCTTTTCCGTGCATACGTTGCTGGTCCTCCCGTGCCTCCGGTGTATCTTTTGTCTTCCCATACACGCCCAAGAAGCCAAGCAGGGTCACGCAAAGATTCTTCGTCACGTGCATCACGTCGATTGCGGAGCGGACCATTAGGTCTTTCCAATAGGGCAGGTACCAAAATATAGATTTCTTCTTCCACATGGGTGCGCGTCCGTCAGCGTCATTCGGAACAGGTTGTCCGCCAGGACCCTTTCCAAAGACTACCTTCAAATCCTTGACCATATCATGTACATCAGCACCAGTACGGTGGCGAGGCCTCGTCCGGTGATCCGCCTCACCTTTGAAATGCTTGCCTTTCTTTCTTATGGGATGCCTGCTCGGAAGAAATTGACGATGTCCCAGGTACACATTCTTCCTACAATTATCCAAATATATAATGTCGGTCTCATCCAAACAGTGCGTGCATGCGTAGTATCCGTTGTTTGTCTGTCCTGAAAGGTTACTGAGAGCAGGACAATCATTGATGGTCACGAACAGCAACGCCTTTTGGTCAAATTCGTCCTGTTTGTGCTCATCCCACGCACGTACACCTGTTTCATTCCACAGCTGTAAGAGTTCTTCAACTAATGGCCTTAGGTACACATCAATGTCGTTGCCGGGTTGCTTAGGGCCTTGGATGAGCACTGGCATCATAATAAACTTTTGCTTCATGCACAACCAAGGAGGAAGGTTATACATACATAGAGTCACAGCCCATGTGCTATGGTTGCTGCTCTGCTCCCCAAAAGGATTAATGCCATCTGCGCTTAGACCAAACCATACGTTCGTTGCGTCACATGCAAACTCCTCCCTATACTTTCTCTCGATTTTTCTCCACTGTGACCCGTCAGCGGGTACTCTCAACTTTCCGTCTTTCTTACGGTCTTCTCTGTGCCATCGCATCGCCTTGGCATGCTCTTTGTTTTGGAAGAAATGTTTCAACCGTGGTATTATAGGAGCATACCACATCACCTTGGCAGGAATCTTTTTCCTGGGGCGCTCACCCTCGACATCACCAGGGTCATCGCGGCTGATCTTATAGCGCAATGCACCGCATACCGGGCACACGTCCAAATCCTCGTACTCACTGCGGTAGAGGATGCAGTCATTAGGGCAGACAACCTTCTTTGCTTCGTACGTACTCTCGGGCATTTCGTTGTCCTTTGGAAGCATATTCTTTATCATTACCAGCAACTTTCCAAATCCCTTGTCAGATACACCATTCACTAGTAGAGAAAGGGCCATTTGTCCCGGTTCATAAGGGCCATTTGTCCCGGTTGTTGAACCGGGACTAAAGGGTCGTTACTAAAGCCCTAGGCCTTTAGTCCCGGTTCTTACACGAACCGGGACAGATGGGCCACCACGTGGCCGGTGCGGCGAGCCCAGGCAGGAGGCCCTATGGTCCCGTTGGTGGCACCAACCGGGACCAATAGGCGTCCACGCGTCAGCAGCTGGCGGGAGCTGAGGTTTTTTTTGAAAGGGGATGGTTTAGGGGTTTTGGGGGGTTAATTTAGGTGTTTCATATACTGTGTTAGCTAGCTAATTAATAGAGAGAAGTGTCCTCTCTTATCTCCGTGCTTGGTCGACGCTACGTACTATACGTATAGAGAGGACTCGACACGCTAGCTAGTAAGCAAATGAAGGAAACAGAAGATCGTCATGAACATATGTATACAGAGAGAAGTGATATCGACCACCTCTCCTTCTCCGAGAGATTGGTCGAACAACAAGTTTTCGTATATCTATCCGATGCTACGGGCTACATATATACAATATAAGATATCTTACAATATAATCTCCTAATTATATATGAACTCAGGGTCCACATGGTATTCTCCGTCTTTATCGATCACGTGGTCAAGAAAGAATGCCGCCAATTCCTCTTGAATTGCTCGCATACGATCTGGTGGTAGGAGTTCATCCCGCATCCGAAACATCTAATTTGAAGAAGGGGGTCAATATATATATATGAATAAATGAAACTCAACACAAATGATGGTAATAAAATAAAATTGTGAATATTATTATTTACGCACTTCATATTGTTTGTCAGAGTAGCCCCGCTCACAGGTCGTGTGGCGGATGGACTCGCAAACGTAGTATCCACAGTAATTATTCCCGACTTCCTGCCACAACCACTTTACAAGAAATAGAGGTCAATCAAACTGATAAGCAAGCATGCTATAAATGGTATTGATGAAACTAGCGCTTGAATCACTAGGAGATGCGCGGAACATGCTAGTAGTACTTACTTTTGGGTTTCTAAATTGCAGCTTCTGCGGCAGTCCCGGAGCTTTTGAGGTGAATTTTGTCCAAACCCTGCCAGACAAAGAAAACAATTACTTGATATCAGGAAATGAACAAAGTTGTCGATATCGTGGCACCAACCGGGACCAATGCCCCCTTTAGTCCCGGTTTGTGCCACCAACCGGGACCAAAGGTCCCTTTTCAGCAGCCGAAAGGGCGGGAAGCGGCGACCTTTGGTCCCGGTTGGTGGCACCAACCGGGACTAAAGGGGGTAATTGGTACCGGTTCCTGGCACCAACCAGGACCAATGCCAACCTTTAGTCCCGGTTGGTGGAACCAACCGGGACCAAAGGCCTGCGCCTGCCAAAGCCGCGGTGCGGTGGGATGTTTAGTTCCACCTCGCTAGCTGTGGAGCTGCCGCACCTGTTTATAAGCGCCGCCCTACCATCTCTCTCGAACTCCTCTGAATTGCAGGCCTTTGGGCCTAATCTCACATTGCGATGCATGTGGGCCTTCTGGGCCTTCCGCGGGCCTAAATCCTGGCCCAACTAGCTGGGTTCCTAGTCGTATTCATGCCGTGGTGGCCCAGTAGGTGGCATTTTTTATTTTTTTCCCAGTTTTTTGTTTTCTTTTTTAATTGATATTTTATTTATTTTATTAAAGTTTTCTTATTTTATTTTATTTAAAAGGTTTATTTTATTTTATTTTGTTTGTACTTATTTATCAAAGTTTATTTTGTTTCTATTTATTTATTTTATTTCGTTTGAACAAAAAATACTTTGATAATTTTAGTTTCAATAATACTAGAGGTTTATAAAAGCTTTTTAGTTGATTTCTTTAGTACCGGTTCTAAAAGCAACGTGAGCATTGCGCCTCTCTTTTTGTGTGTTCAAAATGCACCATTCGAAGCCACATCAGCAATTTTTATCCATTTCTGACTTTATTTGTTATTTTTCATGCATTTACTGATTTTTGTGAGCTATAAGACCCTGAAATTGAAAAGCATTTCAAATGAACTCTGAAAAGGTTGAAAGTTGGCATGGTATCATCATTTCACCCACATAGCATGTGCAAGAAAGTAGAGAGGGTTACTGCAAAAACTCGATGCACTTCGTGTACAAAACAGACAGTCTCTTTCGAAGTATCAGGGTTTCATACGAAAACTCGTCTGTTACAAAGGGGTTCCATTTTTTGAACTTATTTGAACTCCAGACTTTTTCTATGTTCAAAATGCACCATTCAAAGCCACATCATCAATTTTCAACCCTTTCCGACTTCATTTGTTATTTTTCATCCATTTACTGATTATTTTGAGCTATAAGACCCTGAAATTGAAAAGCATTTCAAATGAACTCTGAAAAGGTTGAAAGTTGTCATGGTATCATTATTTCGCCCACATAGCATGTCCAAGAAAGTAGGGAGGGTTACGGCAAAAACTGGATGCACTTCGTGTACAAAACGGACAGTGTCTTTCGAAGTATCGGGGTTTCATAAGGAAATCCGTCTGTTACAAAGGGATTTCATTTTTTTTAACTTATTTGAACTCCAGACTTTTTCTGTGTTCAAAATGCACCATTCAAAGCCACATCATCAATTTTCAACCCTTTCTGTCTTCATTTGTTATTTTTCATGCATTTACTGATTATTTTGAGCTATAAGACCCTGAAATTGAAAAGCATTTCAAATGAACTCTGAAAAGGTTGAAATTTGGCATGGTATCATCATTTCACCCACATAGCATGTGCTAAAAAGTTGAGAGGGTAGCCACAGCCACTTCGAGAAACATAATTATGTGTGTGTGTCACCGTACATCCATTGTCGGTTCATCTACGTGCATTATATATAATTATGTGTGTCAAAACCATTACAGGTTCACATGGATAGATAAGTGACCAAATCAATAGTAGTTCATCATAACATTGAAACCAAAGTACATACATAGTTCAAATTGAACAACATATAGCTCTCCAAAGCATCTCGTTAAACCATACATTGAAACTATGTAAAACCTTTCAATGCAACAACAACAAATGCGGTCATAATCACAACCAAGATAACAATTGATCCAACGGCATAATGATACCAAGCCTCGGTATGAATGGCATATTTTCTAATCTTTCTAATCTTCAACCGCATTGCATCCATCTTGATCTTGTGATCATCGACGACATCCGCAACACGCAACTCCAATATCATCTTCTCCTCCTCAATTTTTCTTATTTTTCCTTCAAGTAATTGTTTTCTTCTTCAACTAAATTTAACCTCTCGACAATAGGGTCGGTTGGAATTTCCGGTTCAAATACCTCCTACATAAATAAAATCTATGTCACATTGGTCGGCATAATTGTCATAAACAATAAATGAACCAAGTAGTTATAAAAAGATAATATATACCACATCCGAATCATAGACAGGACGAGGGCCGACGGGGGCGGATACCAAAACCATCGCACTATATAATAACAAGCAATAATAAAATTAAGAAAATTAGACAAGGATCTATCTAAAGTAAGAATATTTTTTCTTTCAGAAAGAAGATAAGAACAAGAGGCTCACCATGGTGGTGCCGGCGACGAGATCAGCGGAGGCGATCGACGGCGGTGAAGACGGGGATGGGACGTGATGGACCGCTAAACCTATGCAAATCTCGGGGAAAATGGAGCTTGGAGGTCGAGCTTCGAGAGGAGAAAGATTAACTAGTGTGGCTCGGGCATTTCATCGAACACCTCATGTGCATAGGAGGTCAGCTAGAGCACCCAAATGCCCTCCCCTCGCCGGCAAGAAAAAACAGAGCACTCTGCACTCGGGACTAACGCTCCACCTTCTGTCCCGGTTCTAGCCACGAACCGGGACCAATGTATGTGGGCCAGGAGCGAGGCCCATTGGTGCCGGTTCGTGCCAGGAACCGGGACAAATGGGTCCAGACGAACCGGGACCAATGGCCACGAGGCCCCGGCCGGCCCCCTGGGCTCACGAACCGGGACGTATGCCCCCATGGGTCCCGGTTCATGACTGAACCGGCACTAATGGGTTGGCCAGGCCCGAACCAAAGCCCTGTTTTCTACTAGTGATTCTCTGCCTTCCATTACAGCAATTCCAGTGTGGTGCCCAGCTTTTTCTTGTCAGCTTCGCAATTCGGGTACAACAATTTCTTGTGATCCTCTAACATGCACTCCAACTTCTTCTTCTCCTTTTCACTTGCGCAGTTTTTCTTTGCATCGGCAACGGCCCGACCTAGATCATCAGCGGGCTCTTCTGATGCCTCTTCTTCAGCTTCTTCCCGCATTGCCGGCTCAGCTTCTTCCCCCATTGTTGTACCATCATATTCAGGGAACCCATGGCCAGGATAGCTATCATCGTCCTCTTATTCTTCATTGTCTTCCATCATATTCCCTCTTTCTCTGTGCTTGGTCCAAACATTATAGTGGGGCATGAAACCGGAATCAAATAGGTGGATGTGAATGATTTTCAACTTATAGTAATTCCGTTCATTCTTACAGCCAGCACATGGACAAGGCAGAAAACCATCCGCCCGCTTGTTTGCCTCAGCCGCAATCAGAAAAGTATGCACGCCATTAATAAACCGGGGAGAGCATCGGTCATCATACATCCATTGCCGGCTCATCTTCATTACACAACTCCGAAAAGACCAAATTAATACAAGTTCATACAACACTTAAATGCAACATACAAATAAATCTCTAGCTAAAGCATTTAAATGCAACAACAAATGCGATCAAGATCGCAACTAAGGTAACAATTGATCCAACAGCATAATGATACCAAGCCTCACTATCAATGGCATATTTTCTAATCTTCCTAATCTTCAAGCGCATTTTCTCCATCTTGATCTTGTGATCATCGATGACATCGGCAGCATGCAAATCCAATTCCATCTTCTCCCCCTCAATTCTTTTCAATTTTTCTTTCAAATACTCGTTTTCTCTTGCAACTAAATTTAACCTCTTGACAATAGGGTCGGTTGGAATGTCCGGTTCACATACCTCCTAGATAAAAATATCTATGTCAACTTGATGGCCATAATTTTTCATGAACACGAAATGCAACAAATAGTTTTAAAAGAGAATATACCACATCTGAATCATAACACGGACGAGGGCCGACGGGGACGAATACCAAAACCATGGCACTATGTATAACAAACAACGTACGTGTAAGATCATTATACAAGTAACTATATATCTAAATCACACAAACATGATTTTTTTATATAAAAAAGATAAGAACAAGAGGCTCACCAAAAGGTGGTGCCGGCGACAGGATGGTGCGGACGATCGACGGTGGTTAGGATGGAGACAGGAAGGCACTAAGTAAACCACACCTACATACACTAGTAGAAAACGAAGCTTTATCACCAGTTCGTAAGGGCCTTTAGTGCCGGTTCTGCAACCGGCACTAAAGAGTGGAGACTAAAGCCCCCCCCCCCCTTTAGTACCGATTCGGCACGAACCGCCACTAAAGGCCCACCACGTGGCGTGAGCTCGCGCTGTGCTATGGGGGACCTTTAGTACCGGTTCGTGTTACCAACCGGTACTAAAGGTTTTTTTAAAAAAAAATCTGAAAATTTTGGAAATTTTTTTTGATTTTCAATTTTCTAAATTATTTGATGATTTAGTGTCTAATCACCCTTCTTAACTACTCAAGTGTGGATCACTCATTCCAAATCGTCTAACTTCCCGGCCGGTCACCCATCCTCTCACTCCCCCAGCCTGAGCACGCTTAACTTTGGAGTTCTATTCCCTCTACTTTCCAAGTCTACACTTATTGTTTTCCTAACAAATGTAAGCTGACCATCCTATTAACCCTCAGCAGTTTAGCTTGAGCATTAGGTCACACGTTTCACCCTTTGAGTTTGAAACTATTATTCTAAAACATAGTAATTATTTAGTAACACTAATATTTTTTGAATAAGTTTGACCACAGTTTGACCATAGTTTGACCAGATTTGACCAAAATTCAAAAAATTGAAATAATTATTTAGTAACACTAATATTCTTGAATAATTATGTAGTAACATTAATACTTCTTGAATAAGTAGTTTGACCATAGTTTGACCAGATTTAACCAAAAAAACTGAAATTTGAGCATATCTTTTTTTCCTTTTGGAATTTGAGGATTCTAAAAAATTGCAAACAGGCCGTAGGCCGTCAAAATCGTATGCGGATTTTCGTGCTGAATTTTTTGATACATTATACGTTTTTTCTGACATCGTATGCAAAAGTTATAGCCGTTTTACATTTTCCCTACACTTTTTGCAAAACATGTCCAAATCAAAGTTTTCAAATTTTCCTAACTAGTAGATGTAGTAATATAACTACCTCTCGAAGGATTTTATTTTTTTAAGTTTTTATCATTTTCTTTTGATTTTTTCAAAACTGAAATGGCGATAGACGGGGGGGTAGAGTTTGAAAATTGCCCTATAGTCCCGGTTTGTGTCTCCAACCGGGACTGTAGGTCAGACCCCTTTAGTCCCGGCTCATGGCACGAACCGGTACTAAAGGTTAGCCCTTTAGTACCAGTTTGTGCCACGAACCGGTACTAAAGGTGATCGTGGGGCCCCGGCCTGACGCCAGCCTGCCACCACCCATTTAGTACCGGTTCGTGGCACGAACCGGTACTAAAGGTTCAACACGAACCGGCATTAATGCATAGCCGTTCGAACCGGCACTAATGGTACCATTAGTACCGGGCCAAAATCAAACCGGGACTAATGTGTCTCAATTAGGTCCTTTTTCTACTAGTGATATGCAAACTAAGAGTTATTTTGAGCTCAAATTGCATATAAATCAAATAAACTACCACATATAATTCCTCCCAAATTACTAAAACCCACAAATTTATGACTATATAAAGCATTGCAATAGCTAATCTAGCAATGAGAGATGAAAGGACAAAGTTGCTTACCTTTGTGATCACTTGAATGGATGGGGGCCTTCAAATCTTGACAAAATTTGGGCAAAATGTGTGATGAGCTCGAGGATAGAGGGGAAGAACAGAGAGGAGAGGGGAAAGGGAAAAAACAGAGCAACCTCGGGTGGACGAAGGGTTTATATAGGACACCCTTTAGTACCCGTTCGTGGCAAGAACCGGTACTAAAAGTGCTGGAGGGGCCCCAGTCTGACAACATCCTGCCACCACTCTCTTTAGTACCGGTTCGTGGCACGAACCGGTGCTAAAAGTTCGGCACGAATTGGTACTAATGAGAGCGGCCCGCCTAGCCGTTGGAACCGGCACTAATGGTCACATTAGTGCCGGCTCAAATACAAACCGGGACTAATGAGCTGAACATTTGACACTTTTTCTACTAGCGAATTAAGGTGGAACACTAGGAATGACCTAACTATGCACACAAAGTAAAACAACATGCACATTAGAACCTCGACAACATTGGCCTCGTTGATTTAAAAACTATGTTTTCCGTATGTTCATGCATCAATGATAAAACCACCGTGACTATGTTTTGCTTCATTTTACTTGAAATTCTAGAATTTGTGCCATGAGTTAGATGTGAAAAACCTGCCATTTTGCTAGTATACTCACTCTACCGGGGGGCGGGGGGGGGGGGGGGGGGGGGGGGGCTAAGGTTGGAACCTTTTCTATTTAACCATCGAAACCCATTCTTAGTTTTTGATTATTTCAAGCTTCCTTTTCATGTATGTACCGGTACTACATCCTTTACTACCCATCTTTGAAAATATATTAAACCTATAGATCTTTTAGCTCCTTATTTCCTTCGAGCAAAATTGGACTATTTTGGATTAGGGGATGGGGGTGGGTGGAGGTAAAATAGTAGATCACAGAATTAATCGATAAAATAGATACAAGTCATGGAGGTGTATCTACATTTGGTGAAGTAGGGGAACAAACTCGTGAAAGAAATGATCTCAGCATGAAACAGGAGGAATCAAGAGTAATTACTGAAATAATATTGTGGAATCAATCAAAGGTAACTCGATTGATATAGTATATTCCCCTTTCCCCTCGGAGCTCGTATAATAGTTAGTTTAACTTCCCCAACTATGCATATGAACACCTTATTTTCATTGAAAATACACCACCAGCCTTAATGATTACAGCAGCCACGAAGGACAATATGTCAAAAAAGATGTTATATTAGACCCCAAACATTCACTTCGGTTTACATTCCCCTATTTGAAAAATGTGAAGTAGTTTTTGCTTACCAGATACTCCTTTTTTTTTGCGTAGAAGTTTTTCTGATACTTCATCTAGTGGGTATCTGTTTATCAGATACTCCACCGAGATGGAGTAAATGTTAAGTTTGGTAAGGTACTGTCCACCTAGCTAGCCAGATGTAGATGCGTGCTGTGTCAATCTCTTTCTTCACTGCGATATGGAGCGAGGTGAAGTAGTGGAACCAGCAGTCGACTTTAATCTAAGAGTAGATCCACCACTAGTCGCGTACGTAAGTAGCATGTGGCCGTGTATGATACTAGTATCCTTTTCTTACGACGTAGGGCCCTCGCTCGCCTACAGGTAGGTGGCGAACCTACATCATATCGTACACTGCAATACTATACATTTGTGTTCGACTACCACTTGGCCTTTAGTATGAATCTGGATCATGTCGAGCTTATTTTATGGCGGGAACACGTCGAGAGAGATACATGCATATATGCATGGTAGTAAGTGTGGGTGGTCCTGATCGATCTGCTTGTTTTTCTTTTTCAATTCATAGCCATCTATCCTGTGCCACTGCACGTAGTACGCCGTTACGGTGCTGGAGTTGTAGATTTTAGGTGAGCAGGTACGGCGACGTGGGTGTCACTGGACGCTTTGAGGCCAACTCCACCGCGCGACCCCATTTTATCCGGGTGCGTCCGTTTGGGTAAAACGGATATACTAGACGACCCAGCGACAGACCACATTTTACTTTTTCGTCCGTTTCGTGTCCGTTTCACCCCATCTCTGGACCAAAGTTGGTCTCGTTTTGAGGCCAAAGCGGACACAGGCGGACACTCTCTGGCCGCTCCTCATCCGCCTCGGTCCACTTGCATGTGCAGTGTGGTCCGCCTGTCATACAAATAAAAAAGGGAATCTGCCAATCAATCCCCTCTCTCTTCCTTTTTCTCCTTTTTCCCGGCCATGGATGCCCGCTTTGTGCTGCCGCTGGCCTGCACGACGAGCTCCGGCAAGGCAGAAGCAGCGGGCGCAGGCTAGGGCGGTGAGATCGGAGTCGGCACGGGCGGGGCGAGCGGGGCCCCGGTGGCGGTGAGGCCGCACCCGGCGAGCGCGCGCGGCCGCTGGTGGTTGCGGACCGGCCGGGCGCGAGGGTGCGGGGGGCGAGCGGGGCGTGGCGCGGCGCGGGCCGCGGCGCCGGCGCGCGCCGCTGGCCGGCCGCGGCGCGGAGCGGGTGGGGCGCGGGCTCGGCCCGGGCGCGATGCAGGCAGGGCGCAAGCGGGGTGGCGACGGCGAGCGGGCGGGGGTGAGCGGGCGCGAGGGCGGACGAGCTTAGCAGCGGCGGCTGCATCGGCGGAGTGAGAGCGCGAGCTCACGGGCGGGTGAGGCGTGCGGAAGAGACGGACATTTTGGGATCGTTTGGTGCGTTGGGCGCCTCCAACCATACCCGGACATGCATGTCTGTTTTGCCACCCATTGCCATCCCAAATTAACAGAGTCCGGACAAATTGAACGTACGTTTGGGGTCGTGCGATGGAGTTGGCCTGAGTAAAGATGAGTTCACATAAACTAACAATAGTCTGTCGCTGTGTCATTCAGTGATTGTGTTAGAATTAATGGGCTAGGCCCATAAAAATTTCTGAAATCTCAAAGCCCATGTGTAAAATGGCAAGTGGTGGTGCTAAGTTTAGTCCCACCTTGGAAGTTGAAGAAGAGTTGGACCTCTTTATATAGTGGGTTCTCTCCACCACTCTAAGTGGTGTGTGAGAAGAGAAAGGAAAAACCACACGCGCGCGCTCGCTCGCCTCGCCTGGCCGGGCCGTGGCCGTGGCGTGGCGAGGCGAGGCGGCGCGTACATGCGACATGCGCGTGAATGGTCCGCCGAACACAATACCGCCTCTGGTCCTAATATATATATACAGCTACCGGCTGCGGCCAGAGACACACCGAAAAACACGTAGGGTTTTGCCTCATCTCACAACTTGCGCCGCCATCGTAGTCTACTCCATCCCAAACGCCGGCGTGCATCGGCGCGTGGGAGAGCAGGTCTCCGGAACCGTTCGTCTTTGCGATCCTGCACCGGGAGAGGACGAATTAGGTTTTTGGGAAGCGCTGCTCAAATTCGTCATCACGGGTCGTCTTCCGTCCAAGTCGGGCGGTGCTACTCATCGTCGTATTCATCGCCGTCAGCAGCAGATCGTCGCCAACATCGTCATCAACACTGTCGCACCCATAATAGCTAACGATCAGTACGTCCAACATCCTCTGTTCATGTGTGTTTCTACAGCTATTGCTACGTGTTTGCTGCTGTTATGTATGTCTTGTTGTTCTTCTAGTTTGCTAGATTATTGCATGCTAATATCTCTTCTAGTCATGAATTATTTATTGGAATTAATCATGAACTTGCCTAATATTCCAAAACAGATTGTACCCTGGCGCACAACATTGTTTATCTACGTAGAGTACTATTTTAATCCTGCTAGCCGTCTGTTTTCACGGCTTCCTTTTTTTACAGGTTCGTGGAGACAGAGATATCGCATGTCTTACTTTACTGGAATACATACAAATTTCGGCATTTCGTCTTGTTTCTCTATCCAGCTCTTCCAGGAGAGGATTAGTTTGGCAGGAATCGTGTACGTCAATAATACGTACGTACACCCATCTCAGTTTAGTTTGCTGCGACCATGTATCGGTGGATCCCTTGAAGCTGAAGAGACGACTGAACTAATCATTGTGCATCTCAAGTTGTGGAATAATTACTTGATTGTACGTGCAATAGAACGCCAAAACACATTTGACTGTACGTGCTGTCATACTGGAATGTACCGTGTACAACCTACCATAGAACGCCAAAAGAAGTGTATACGTACTACTCTTTGGACCTTGCAGGCGTTCATCAATTTCTCCTTTCAGATCAATAGTAGCGGCCCCATGGCCTCCCTTCGTAGGGGCGATGTATAATCGAGCCACAGTTTGTACGTACTCATTGAATATGCCTGGCTTGCATGTATGGGATGGCTGGTTGGCGATGGCATCGATCACCAGACAATGAGTTTCAGGTAACCGTTGCCCATATATATACGGCAATTGAAATAGACCGAATTATCAAGACATAGGCGATGAACATTTTTTAAGTTTCAACCACTTTTTATCCAATGTTATAGTCACTTCTAAATTTTTGGGTTTTTGTTTGATTTTAGTGTTGCATTTTTCATTGATTTGTATTTTTTTGAAGTTTTGTATTTGTTTCAAAGAAGAAGTGCAGTCACATTTCAGTTTTTTTCTACGAAAAGGATCAAATCTATTATAAAAGTTCATGGGAAGTATAAAGCATCCCAAACATAATAAAAATTACACCGAGATTCCGAAACCATCGAACAAAAACGACTGTAACTCATCTGGTTCCTAAATAGATTTTCTGTTTCATGTCAAATATTTTCTTTGCTTCTTTCCCGTAAAAAAGAGCGCGTGGAGTAACCAGATGCAAAAGTAAATTTGCCTATGTGGCATGCCCACGTGTAGTCTGATAGGTAGGACCAACTTGACAAAGGATGCCCAATTTATTTATAAAAGAACTAAAACCGTGGCCCAAGACTGGTGAATATTTCTTAAGAATATGGCAACTCTTGTCAAAAATGTCAGACCAGATGAAAACCTACAATTTACTAATATAAGAAAAACTATATCAGACACGTAGCTAGAAACTCAAAATAAGTGTAACGCAGTAATAAAATTCCTTGAATTGAATAGACCATGTAAAGTTTTGAGCCAGACACGGAATTAAACCAGAGTATATAATCCAACCACCGAATTACTCGCAAAACTACACGGACTATAAACCCGTATGGATCTGGGCAGCAGCAGGTCTCTGCAGGGTGGTCCACAGTACATGACGATCAATGGCAACGAAGAAGGAAATGAAGATTCGTTGGCAATCCTGTCCGCTATAGCCAGCAACAGTGGTTGCCCTGTGGATACTGATTTGGTCCCTCTCACTCTCAGGCAGCGATGATGAGAGGAAACTTATGGGCACCTGACCCACAGAAGCATCTCAACCCCACGCCATCTATGGCAGATGCATGGGCAGATTTTATTCAATCAGGGAGGCAATCTAATTTCGCTCTTCCATGAAAAGGGGCCAAGGGAAACGTTAAAAAATTGGAGGAAAATGTACTTTGAATTTCCAATGTACTCCTACGTACGTACTCATTCATTGCTTGATTGATTTTAGTTCTTCCATATTTCGCTAGACTGACAGCGGACAGCACACTTCTGTCCCTCCTGTCTTCCTAGATAGCTATCGGGTACTACTGGTCCATATGTAGTTAAGGCGGCGAGCTAACTTGTTTGTTTCGTTATGTCGCCATTAACCTCACTTTGGTTAACCTGGTAACAAACAAAAAATACCACAAGTTAAATCAAAGGGTAGCAATGGTCATGCATGCATGTGCCCAAGGATGTCTGTGCAGAGGCAGAAAGAGCTTCATTTTGACTTCAAGGCAGATAGATCTTAGAGTGATGGCAAAAGTGACACTGAAACGACCCAGAAGCTCCAGGTTTGTTTCTCTCTTTCTGCCACTGTAATCCTGGTCCGCACATCTGACCAGTGGCTAGAGATCGAACATCGCAACATACAAATAAACAGCAAATATTATGCACACACACATACTATATCTTAGGCCAACTCCACCGCGCGACCCTATCCTGTCCGCGCGCGTCCGTTTGGGATAAAACGGACGAACCAGACGGCCCAGCGCGCGGGCGCAAACGGGCTTTTGTCCGTTTTCTGTCCGCTTTCGACCCATCCCCTGCCCAAGTTTGCGCCGCTTTTGGGGTGAAACAGACAGCACGCGGACGCGCGGGCCGTCTTCGCATGTCCTCCCCTGGCCCGCCCGTCGGTGGCACAGGGGCGCCTTTTTCGATCCGCCCCCTTCCTCCATCCGGCCGCACGCCCTCCATTTTTCTTCACTCTTTCCCACTCTTCCCTCGCCGCCGCCGCCGACGCCGCTGCCGCCGCTGCCATTGTAGCTGTGCAGTTCGGACGTGCGCTCGCCTAGCCCCTTCCCCTCGGCGCCCCCCGAGCTACCCAACCACGGCCACCTGATTTGCGCATCCACCGGCTGGATTTGGGGCGGATCCGTTCGGTCTTGAGCTCGCCCGGCTGTGGGAGGCTGCGCCGCGCCATGGACTGGCCGGGCACCGGGCCGGAAGGCCCTGGCAGGGACGCAAGGCCACATGCAGGCAGTGGCTCCTCCTCTAGCCGCTCGGATCTACACCGTCGGTGGTCCGCCAGTAGATACACGAATGGCGGTCGGCCGGGCTCGGTGCTAGCCCAAAAGCTCGTCAGCACACCGTTGCCGCTCATTAAGTGCGACCACTGCCCAAAGAAGGTCGTGCGCCGCGTATCTACAACGCCGGAACACCCCGGTTGGGTGTTCATCAAGTGCTTAAACGATGGGTATGTGCTCTTTTTAGCTTCGGTTTGTGCTCTAGATTTGACTAGTTGTGCTAACTTCAAATTTTGTTGTGTAGAATGGATGCAAATTTTGGTATTGGGAAGAAGAGTATATCGATATATTGATAGAGCATAATTTAGTAGATGTTCGTGCAGTTTTAGCTAGCATAGAGGCTGTAAATGAGACAAGTGCACTTGTTGCTAGATTAGAGGCTAGACACGAGACTAGATGCGAGGAAGCAGCCTCTACTTCTTTAGACTCGAAGGAGAAAGAAACACGCAAGATGGAGGCGGCTCCTCCGCAGATCAACAATGAATGCATCGAGAAGACACTAATCCAACTTACAGGAGCAGTTACGGAAGTTGATATCTTCTAAAATGTATTCTTGTGGTTTTTGTTTTCTTTGGTCTTGCTTTTCTAGTCAAAATTTGGTGATGTATTCCGATGTACCAAGAATGAATGATGAAAAAGAGTTTAAGGGCTTGCAAAGAAAAAAGTACGCGGACAGAATGCGGCCGAGATGCGTCCGCACATTGGGCGCACTGCCACCGTATCCCAGAAACGGTCCGGACACGACCCTATTGCCCTATCCAAACGGATAGAATCCGGGTAAAACGGACGTCCGTTTGGGGTCGCGCGGTGGAGTTGGCCTTATACTCTATGATGCAAGGGCGAGATCGGGCAGGGCATGCAGCAGGCGCGTGGTAAGCGTGCAGGAGCGTGGTGTGTCCCCTTCCGTTTCTATCACCGGACACGGCGGCGTGGCGGCCATTAAAATTTTGCAGGAGAGCTTGAATGCAGTCCGACGTGGCTACGTACGTAGGTGACCAGCTGCATGCACATGCTAAAAATGGCGCCGCACGCTTCTCTTCCCTTCGATCGCGCCGGGGAGCGAGGGGATACCTCTCAGCCGTGATGCGCTAGCTGCCGGTGCATGCTTGCCCTACGTCCTGCGCTTCTGCAGCGCCATAATACGTACGTTTATTGATTTATTATTTGCAAATTTTATTGCTCTGTCGTCTTGGATACCTGTAATTTTATTTGGAAATCTCTCTCTGTTCCCCCTTTTAGCCAACTTTGTCTGCTAATTGTGCTGCTACATGTGTGTGAAATTGTTTTCTTTAGAGAGGAGGCCATCGCCCAGCTTTAAATTAATGAAGCCCTTACAATGACCGATACAAACAACAACAACAACAACAACAACAACAACAACAACAACAACGGTAAGATACATAGGTGCTGAGGACGAACAACAAAACCCACAAGACTACAAACAAGCATAAGGTGGGATAATGAAGCACCGCCTAAAGTCAACGGGGCCCTCAACCGCAGTCAAGCCAACCGAAGCAAGAACGAGGCTAACTCGAGAAAAGTACTGGTCGACATGAGGCAATGCCACTACCATCACCTGGGCAACCGGCAATAGTGTAATCCAGCTGCATCATCGGAAGGAGTCCACCTGCCACTCGCCCTGGCTCAAAGGACGCCATACCGTCAAACGATGAGGACGCTCACCCTAGCTTCTGGATGGACACAAACGCCGACACCACACAGGAGTTCGGGCACAACCGCAACGCAAACTAACACCCCTTGAGTTCACCATCGTTGCGGCCGCAGAACCGTCTAAGTGAAGAGGTAACTGCCGTCCATTACCACACCCTCGGTCACTAGCAATAAGAACTTTGCTCATGAGACAGAGCCTCCAAGAAGGGAACAACATGACAGTACCGCCACCGCCTATTCCGACAAGCTGGAATAAGGGTTTTCACCCGGAGCACAAGGAGGAGGACAACCCACAGTGAAGCCTCCAAGGAGGGGAAGCGGTGCTCGATAGCGTCGCCGTCACTGGCAACAACACCGCCGTGCAGAGTTTTCACCCTAGATAATCGCCACCAACCACCTAAAGTCCTACAGCCATCACCTCCCGGGCAGCAAAGGCTCAGGCGAGGTAGCCAGAGGGTGATGGGAGCGACGCACAGATCTGCTTGGGTCGGTATAGAGACCACACCCAACGCACATAGAGCCGCCCAAGTGAGCCACCATGTCGCCCACACGACCACGACCACACACTAGCACCGCACAACAGCACCCGCCGCAAGGATGCCGCCACGCCAACCGTTCGGAGCCGCCGCTCCGGGAACCACATGACCAACCTCACCCGCCTCTCTAGGAGAGACGAGCCACACACATGCAGCCAGCCTCCCCAGCTGTCGCGCAAGTGATGTTCCGACACAACCTGTCCATCTGTAGCCGGTACCAAATCAACGATGGCGAGGGACTGCCCAGCAGCGCTGCCTAGAATTGGAAGCAACGAGGGCAACCGACGAAGAAAGGGTCTTGCTTGGTGGAGGCTCGAAGACGCTGAGCCGGGGCAGGAAGGGGACTCACATTCCTGACCTGCAGTCAACAACAACCAAACGACGACCGCGACCATGCCAAACCGCACCCTTGTGGGATGGCAACCGCGGCTCAGATCCCTCCACCGGTGAGCGAAATTGCACCATCCAACCGGAGGCCATGGCCTGATGCGACGGAGGTTCGCCGAGGAAGCCGATCTGCAGCAGGAAATACCGCTTGAGATGGGGACCGGAGCCCATGAGAGGGAGCAGGGAAGGAGGCGGCGTGGAGGGGGGGGGGGGGGGGGTAGAGGGAGCGTGAGATGGACCAGATCCGCCCCGCCGCCGCCATCATGGGGCCCGGCATGGCTTCTCCGGCTGTCCCTATGACGGCGGCGATGCGGGAGAAAACTACCTGGCGCCTGCTAGGGTTCCCCTGTGTCGCCAGAGGAGGGCGACGCGGAACTGCTTTCAAAATGGCGCACAAGACATGATTTAGATGGTTTTGATGTTGACGGACAACAAAATTCTGGTATTGGAATTGACAGACCGATTTTATATTGGCAATTGCCGAGGGACCAAAAGTTCGCCTTTTATTTTAATACGCAAATATCAGAAATTTGCAGAGAGCTCCCTTGTGGCGTCAGGAACAAACACCTCACATTACATCTTCTCCAAATTGACGTGCGGCTAGCTAGACCAGTGCCCAGCCTACCAGGAAACCAGCTTAAAAAGGTTGGTAGGTCCTGGTTCCTAAAAATGGACTATCGATATTTGACGTAAATGATATATTAATGTAAACAAAGTTCATAAAAGTTGAAGAATGTTCACAAATCTGTGAAAATAGCTTCAGGATTTTTTTTAAAGAATTACAAAATATATGGTTCTTTTCGATTTTTAAAATATTTTCAAATTTTGGAAATGTTCTTGGATTTTAAAATGCTCATGATATTTAAAAATGTTCATGATTTTAAAAAATATTCACGAATGTGATCATATTCATGAATTTAAAAATCTTACTGAGTTTAAAATTCTAGGTAAATTTAAAAATAAAAATTACTAAACCATGAAGTTTGAATACATTAAAATTTGAAAAATCATTCATGAATAAAAAATAAAAAAGGAAAAGGAAAGAAAAAACAGTTTCTTTCCTTTAATCCTTCAGTTTTATCTCATGTTTTTATTTATTTACACTACCAATTTCTTTTCATCCATAAGGGATTTATATAGATCAATCCAGAAATAAGAATAGAAGCTCATCAGGCCGCACCACAGCAATTTGGGATTCCTGGCCGTTGGATTGGGTGGCTTGATCGGATCTGTGCCGTCGGATCGACCCCTGGAACGACCTCGCTCGTCGGATCAAAAAAAGTTACTGCTAGAATGAATAGTTTCAACTCGACCGTGCCACCGCACGTAATTACGCTACCCCACCGAGGGCATTTTCGTCATTTCACTATTGGGTATAAAATCTCACCGGCTCCCGTAGAACCCTAGCCGCCTCCTCGATCGGGTCATTCTCTCCCTTCCTAGCCGCTCGCCCCGCCTTGTCGTGCCGCCCGTCCCGCCGCCCCGCCGTCTCGCCCGCCTCGCCGCCCCGCCCCGCCCGTCCCGCTCGCCGTGGCCGTGGCCGATGACCGCGGCCCCGTCGTCCCGTCCTGCCCGTCGCGGCCAGCCGTCCTGCCCTGCCCGCCGCGGCTGCCATGGACGAGCTCGAGCTGGACTGGGGAGCAAGGGGTCGCCCCGCTCGCCATGGCCATGGCCATGGCCGATGACCGCGGCCCCGCCTGCCGCGGCGGCCATGGACGAGCTCGAGCTCGATGGGGGAGCAACAGGGGGAGGAACGTGAGGCTATGGGGGAGGAAGAAGATGTCCCCCTCGTTCTTGCCGTCAGTTCGTCGCTCGATCTGTGCCAGCCTGCTGCGTCAAATGTGATGGATTCGCTGTGCGACGTCGGTGTTCCTTGTTCTTGCCGTCGTTGCGCTAGATCTGATGGTGCGTTCACCAATTTGTGGCTAGGCATTTATTTTGCCCCGTTCTTGGTCATTCCCTGCAGCTTAACCGTGATTTTGTCTCTGATTTTGCTGCGGATTGATCCATCGTTTGCAGGTGCTCGTTCTTCTCATCAGTTCGTCGCTCGATCTATGCCAGCCTGCTGCGTCTTCATCCAGGGATGTACAGGTCGACTGCTTTTCCTCTCCTTCTTTGTGCTTCTCTTCTTTCCAGACCTATGGTTACATTTGTGAAGTAGTGTATATTCGTTGTCGTTTCTATATGAGTACGCTGCTAGATTCGGTCTATTGTGTGCAGGCTGGCCAATGAGAGGCAAAGGGTATTATTCCCTGGTTGGATTTATGTGGTGTCCTATCTTCCTTAATTACTGGATTATAGGTGTGTGCTTTTTTTTTTCCTTGTCTGGATCGTGCTAGGCCCTAGGTTTTTTTTGTTCATTTGCACATGATTCTTGGTGCTTTTATTCTTTTCTTTGTTTTGTTTACTATTTATTTTTGGCTTTATACCAATAGCCTGCTGGTTTGTCGGTTGGTCCTGCTCGTCCTCTGTTGTGATATTGAGGCATGTAGGCTTCAATTTACTGTTGTCCATTTAAGTTAGGCTGCTTAATTTAGGTTTTTTTACTAAGTTAATTAGATTTCTAATTTAATTATTATACCTCCTTTGGTTTTTTATGGAATTTGGATATACGTGCCTTTGCTACCTATTCAGTCAATGCTCTGCTCAGTTTTAGTTTCTTTGGGCGTGTGCTTTATATAGCTTTCTGCTCTCTCCTTCCGACCTACCATACTGTTTTATAATTTGTCTCTCTTCACAAACCTAGGCTTAGTGAGTGTTATACCGTACTAGATTATGTGTTCTGCCCAGCAGCGTATTTATCTGTGCTTCTTGGTTTGTCCAGAGAGTCTGATTAGAGAAAGGTCAGTTCACCTCTATAGCTTTTGTTGTTTAATTAGTCAGCATGTGCAGGTTCATATAGCAGTACACATGTGTGAATAGAAACTCTTCATGCAAGGTGGCAGTAAAAGGCCTTTCGATTTTACCTTAGGCACTAAAAGCAGCCAATAGATAGGCCCATTGCTTGCATGATGATAAATTTTGCCCACAAGAATGTCCTAACAAATCTTATCTTTGATTGCAGCTAAAAGAGAGCTAACTAGGCCCGCCTGGGAAAGCAGGTAAGCACATTCGTGTCTGGGGTGTCAGATCTGCTAAATCGAACTCTTGCACTTCAAGATAGATTACCATGTATTATTACTTTTTACTGACAACAAGTTCATAAATTGTTGCTCTATAGTGATAATACTCTTAGATTATTTCAGCCTTATTGATTTGAATGCTGAAATATCTTTCTGACCCTATACAAAAAATATTGTTTTGTGTAAATAATGCATCGCATATTTTTTACTGTTGGCAAATAAATTATTTATGTATAATTACTACCAAATTATCAGAATAATAAATCTATCACTCGCTCCAATTATTTGTAATTCTGGGTTAGGCTTTTCTTATCTAAACTACTTGATGTGACAAAATATCTTAAACAAGCTCTGTGATTTGTATGCTCTCTTATATTATCAAAGATGATTGCACTTATATGATATGTTTGATAGTTCCTATATACTCCGAAAGAAAAAATAGCTGACTAACAAAACTCTGCCAATGTTGAATAATGCAGTGTATAATAATTTTGGGGACCTTTTTCTTTCTTTGTTGCTCAGTTAGCTTGTTGTTCTTACCCGCTCTTCTGATTAACCATATGATTATGTCATGTCGCTTACATATTGTGCTTTTCTTTCTTTAATTAGATTGAATATGGAGAAAATTATCCAGAAAGATGAGACGAGTCGAGCTAGAGCTGCTCTCAGCGATTTGACCGATCCAGTCGTCCATTTCGCTCGCTTGATGTGATCTGGGCCATCGGATCTTCCTCAGAATTCACCTCAGCTATCGGTTCAGATTGAAACACTATTGCAATCAATAGTGTTATAACTGGGATGCCACCACGTGTAATTCCCAGAGCCCGCCAAGGGCATTTTAACCACTTTACGTGCCTGGGACAATATTCAATGGCGGTAGGGCGTAAGCCCCTGGCTGTCACTCCTCCCGCAGGCCTGCACTCGCGTCGCGCCCTTTCCTCTCCTTGCCGCCTCGCCTCTCTCCCTGCCTGCTCGTTGCCCCGGTCGTCTCTGATGGTGCTCCTATAGATGTGCTATACATCACCTCCTCACCTCCTTGGCCACTTCGGTGCCCATGGCTTTCGTGCTCGTCGGCGGGATGGTGCAAGGCGCAACTCCGACGTGGTTCCTCACTGGTTGGATGGCGTTCAGGCGCAACCCCGATGCCCTCTGAGTACTGCCTCGGCTACAACCTCCCTCTGTGAGCTCCATATTCCCCTGCTCTGCTTCGGCTACTATATGGGACATGGCCAGGGTATGATGATCAGTTATGGCTGATATAGGCATGCTCTCAAGCAGTCGAGGCACTTGTGGGTATTAATTTGGATCCTCCCTCGTTTCTTTGAGCTGTTTTGATCACGTTCTTATTTTAGTGGCTCTGTCCTTGGATGGTCATTTCTAATGAGTGATAACCAGGGCAGTTTCACCCTCGTAAGAACATATTGATCCGGTGATCCATCCAGAAATCCAGAAATAAGGCCAGAAATAAGAGAAGGATGTCTCACCGAGCTCTCACAGCGATTAGGGACTCTCGGCTGTCGGATCGGTTTTCTTGATGCGATTCTGGGCGACGGATCTCGCTCCGGATTGATCTCGGCCGTTGGATCGAGCCTGAACTCCTGCAGTAATGAATACTTACTCCCAAAATGAGATATCTCGTGCCACCGCATTTGAATCATGTGCCCCATCGGTCGGAAGCCATTCTTGCTAGGGCGATGATGATTAGCCGTGGGTATCAAGTTGGGTCCTCCCTTTTGTCTCTAGAATCCTTTTTGATCCTGTGATACTTATTGTTCTGTCCTTTGGATGGTCATTCTTATTGAGTGATAACCAGGGCAGCTCCACTGTATAAACAGATTGATCTGGTGATAAGAGATGATGGGGTAGATTATATGATCGAGGAAAGGCAAATCTGAGCCCATATGCATTGAACCCTGAACCCTTTTTATTTGTATTTTAAAGGTATTGCTTATTTATGCTCCAGTGTTTATAGCCGTCTTTGTAAAGATTTCTTCTCTCTCATACCTTTATTGCATATAAGTTGTTCTTGATCTTTTATTGTTTGTTGTTGGTCTTTGATCTAATCTGGTTAAGAGTAAGTTGCACTTTGTTATTCTGGGATAAGCGATGGTTCGGCAATGCTATTGGTTCTTCATGAGGATTTTAGAGGAGGATTTATGATATTATTTTATTGTTAACGAGTCATGCCAGTAAGCTTTCTTGCAGGTACCCACACTTCTCTCTTCCTCCTGATTAGCCTGATCTCTTTCCTTGATGTGTCTACAAGTTGTGTGTCTACAAGCTGTGAATTACTTATGTAAGTGTTATGTTGGATCATTAGATTGTTGTAGAGATATTATATACAGGGTGTCAGGGTGTTGATTGTTCATGCTTGCTTGCCGCTTATCTGCAAAGTGATGCGTTGCTTTTAGTTTATCTGCTTGCTTTGTTGGCTAATAAGAACATCAATGTTGAAGTGTGATTTCATAGCATTAGGCTTGCAATTTAAGAGATCTTCCAATCCATTTTTCTGGATTTTGGGGATGTGTACAGTGGAAAATTATAGATAAATAACATTTCTTTGTTCTTCTTTCTTGTTGGAGAGAGTGACAGTACCTTGCGGATTATTAAACTACCTACATTCCTATTAGAGGGTTGTATATATTCTCTAGCTGCTTGCTGTTTTCTTTCTTGCTGTCATTTATTTGACATTTGTAACAGCAAAATGATATGTCAAAGTCAAAGATGCTCTGAATTTTTTTGGCACTTTTAGAGATTTCTTCTCATACTATAGATGGCGTGTGATCTACTTCTTGACATATCCCTAGGCATCTTGAGTTCTTGACATATCCCTAGGCATCTTGAGTTCTTGACATATCCATATGTTATACTTGATGGATCAACATCCATTATTAAGAGGTAAAAGTTGGTGAATCAATCCAATGATCTATCTAGAGCACGTAACATCAGCCTTATACCCTGAACTTCAGAAGTTAGAACCTACCGTTGTATCTGAAATTACTGTATTGGCAGAACGAGTTTGTCTTTCTATTTAGTAGCAATGCAGGTGGTTGTGGGCTTAATTTGGTGGGTGGAAATTGATTGGTTCTCTTTGACCCTAATGGGAAC
This sequence comes from Triticum aestivum, assembly GCF_018294505.1. Lineage (NCBI taxonomy): Eukaryota > Viridiplantae > Streptophyta > Magnoliopsida > Poales > Poaceae > Triticum > Triticum aestivum. The sequence goes on along the minus strand of NC_057814.1, from coordinate 592,276,588 downwards.
TCTGCCAATAATAAGCAAGTTAATATCTGCACATCACTGATTTATCACCTTCTGAAGGTTCTTTTTAATTTCACACACCTTGTATGAGCTGAACCTTTTCACCTGTTGGCATTTGTGAAGGCTGCTGCTAGAGTATGGAGAGATGGACAAAAGAAGAGTGTACATATACAGGCTCTTGAGCACTGGAACCGTTGAGGAGAAGGTTCTCAGCTCCAAATCTTGTATTTTTCATGCCTTCTTAGTTTTTTCCATTATCTAGCGAAAAAAAATACTGAGTTACTTACTTTCTTCTGCGTATGTTCCCTTTACCTGTGCCTGCTAATTCATGGTAGGATATCCCAATAATTATTACACGCCTCGTGCTTCTGAGGTAGGAAGTGCGGCATTTTGCCAATAATGATGGTTTGTATTTTTTGTACTTGATGTTAGCTTGGCTTCTAAATGGTCCGCACGCTTATGAGGTAGGAAGTCATGCATGGATTTTTTTATTAGACAAATTTATATTCTTAAGATTAGTAATCCTATATTTTTCTGAGAGAGATATATATTTCTTCTTGCTCATTCTTTTGGGCTTAGAGCCAGTAGAATAATTAGAACATGCCTCGAGTATTTGTGCCATCTGCATACACTTCAGCTCAAAATAATAATGTGCTTCCTGTTACTTGCTTTGTTTTGGTAATGTACATACATCAACTGTGATATATAATTGGTAGTAGATAAAAATATTAGTTATGCAGTGAATGATTTTAGATTCTTCCATGAAAGCATCTTCCCCCTTTTGTGATTTGCACTACATGAAATGAGTTGCGATCATTGTCGTGATATATTTCTTCTCTGAATATTTATTACCATGGAACTCGAGTATCCGTTGTGTATAGTTGATTAGTTGTATACCTCATTCTAAGAAAGGAAAAAAAAAATCATGAGTGTCCATTATACCTGAATCATAAATTACTACCGCGCACTGATCAGGGCGTGTAGCATCAGATCTACAACTTACAGAAAACAGAAAACAACTCAAGTAATGATACTATAATATTTTGGTTTGAGCTTGAGACTTGGTTACAGCAGAAATTTCTCATTGAATATACTTAAATCCATGGAAAATAATAAATTGAGGTCTTTTTTTTTTGCAGGTTATGAACATGATCTTATTGTGCTCCACTTGATTCATAACTAAATGTCACAGTAGTAGCTCATATGCACTTCTGCTTTGCTGTACAACCATTTATTGCTTTGTATTGCCAGCATGCTCTAAAATGTTTGGAACATGCTTTTGCAGACTGCTTTTTTATGGGGAGAGGTTTTATTGTTTCAACCGAGTCAACTGCAAAAGGAAGGCACACATCTGCTTCCCTCCTGATGTTCACATATACTGTTGATGTTGAAATAATTATTGAAGACTGAACTATAGAAAGACGGGTTCAGAATTAGGAGATATGTAAATATGTAATTTCTCTCGAAGATGGGCTCAGAATTAGAAGAACCATATCTGTTGATCTCTTTCACTATCGTTAGGACCTGCTTTTGGTATATCATGATGCATTTTCCATGACATGCTCAAAGTGATATAATGAACTGAACCATTTTATTATTACAAGTTACTCCCTCTTGTGTCATTCTTTCATCTGTTTGTTGCCATGTACCTTTGCATATTGCAGACATGTGAAATATATATTGTATATTATCATGTTATCTAAAATGGTGCATGTGGTATTATAGTATAACTATACACATGTTTAGCCACAAGTGTGGGGACCCGGCAACGCGCGCCAAGGCGTGCTACAGGTCTAGTATATGAGACTGCATGCCATGTAAACGGGCACGCGCTCACATCTGACCATACACACGATACCAGCGTGTTCAGGTAAACGCACAGTTGATCACAAAAAGGATGAACGTCGAAGATTGGACTTTTGTCGTCGAGACGTTGAAAGGTTTGGTTGTGTGGCTAGTGTTTAACGAGTTATTTGGTATTGTATCTCATGTTTTTATTTATTTTTATGATCTATGAAGCGTTACTGCTTATATTGCCGACGATGTTTAAACAAATATATGATGCTTACGGCGTGCCAGGCTTTGGTAAATCGCCAGCTCCGGCACTGCGGGATGACTGGCAGTGCATGTATACTATACGCTGTACTCCGACTTTCTAAAAACAATTAACGTGATTGTGTTGCCTACCTTATCTTTGTGATCCGCTTACTTAGCACTAAGAAATTAGTTGAACAAAATTCTCCTGTCGCAGTGGCTCTGAAATTGACGCGGAGCAGCGCAGCGCGCCAGGCAGAGACAGGGTCCATCTGACGGCTGACATTGGGTGGGATGATCGACCGGCGCAGCCTGCAGCGAAAATTATTAGGGCCGTGTCCCACGGTTCTGCTCACTGTGCAGGGGCGCGGGGCCGACATGTCAGTGCTTCCACATAGTATGAGGCATGCATGACACGGCCACATGAACCATTTACCCTCCTACTAACTCCTGTTTGCATCACCATTTTTTCTTCTTCTTCTTCTTACTGCTACTACGCAACTTGTCGCATTGGATTCCTGCATCGTCATTCATTTGTTTTAAATGTGTCTGTAATCTAATCCAATCTTCAATTTTGTTTACAGCAGTACTATTGTGCTAGAAAATCTGATGAATATCAGAATATAAGTAGTTTCTAGTCGGTGGCAATAGGACAGATCCATGCATGTGTATGTAAAGCATCCAGCGATGCAAAATTGATGGGGTCATGGGAGGCATCTCCTCTAACAAGCAATACACATGGCGGCAATTAACCATAGTTGTACGTCCTAGCTACTCTAAAGCAATACAGATAGATGATGCATGCATCGTCCTAGTAGAGTACAGAGTACTAGTACTAGTCTACAGCAATACTACAGAAGAACATGCCTTGGAAACTAGCTAGATTAACTTCAGTGTGCTGCTGTAAACATCCTTCTGCACCACCTGTATGCAGCTGTAGGTAGGTAGGAGGAGTAGGGAGAACAACATTCTTGAGCCGCTCTGATCTGTAGTAGGAGTACATTAATTAAGTATACATTAATCATCGTCCTTCAACAACTGTGAAGAGGGCAGAGAAATTAACCCTGGTGCAGTGAAAATTCATGCTCAGCCGGCCCCTGCAGCCGGCCTGCCGGCATCCTTCTGGTTCTTGCTGCTCCGGATCCGTCTGATCTGATCCGTATTTATCCCTTTTTCTCATAGAGGGAGAGAGACCATGGTAGAGTGAGGGAGAGAGATGGAACATGGAAGCTTTATGGGGGCTGCGATCTACTTACTCGATCCAAGAGTTTCACCACCCTCTCATGCATTCCCCCCACAATCATTTGCGCCACTCCATTTGCACTGCCTTCTCTCTCCACCTCAGTCTCACTCTCACACTCTGCCTCTGTTCTCTCTCATGGCAGGGCCATGATCTATTTAACATGCGCCCGGCCTTTGCTTGTTGCCTGCATATAATTCTGTTCCTCGCTTGCTTCTCCTTTACTTGTTTAGCCACTCCTTCTCCTCCCCATCATCACCTCCACAACGCCTGCCTCCTCCCTCCTCCCTTCCTCCTCGTCCTACACGCTACTAGAAAAGACCACACACAAGCAAGCAGAGCCACACCACACCACGGGCTTCGCTAGCTCCCCACCTCGGGCAATTCTCTGGCATAATCTATTTCTTGGATCCCTTGAGAGAGGATCTAGAGCAGCAGTGGGATCAGCGCGCTATTCAGCGTCCATGGGCCTCGACGTCGCGGAAATATCCGAATTGGCGGAGCTCCGGCCGATCCAGACGGCCGTGGGCGGCGCGCGGGCTACTGCAGGGCCGGGGGCGGACGATGGCGCTGCCGAAACCGGCTGCGTCACACCCAAGGCGAGCGGCGCGCGGCCGGTCGCTGCAGGAGGAGCGGACGACGACGCTGCCGCCGACAACGGCTGCGTCACGCCGAGGGCGAGCGGCTCCATGGCTATGCTGCCCATCGCGCCACTGAAGCAAGATGACGGCGTCGACGTCGGCTTCGCCACGCCGCTGGCCACGGGTGTAGAAATTGGGCCGCGAGACAGCTGCGGAGCGGGGGCCACTGCCGGCGACGAGGGCAGCTTCACCACGCCGACGACGGCCGACAGCGCGCTGGTGCCGGCCACGGTGTGCCCGCCCGCGCCGCGGAAGTCGGCGCCGGTGCCGACGAGGAAGCGCGCGCCGCTGCAGCAGCGGCTCTTCTTCTACCCGGTGCCGCACGACCTGACCACCGTCTTTGTCGCCGTGCCGCAGTGCCCGCCGCCTGCCAAGAAGATGCGGGCGCACGTGGTGGAGTCATCTGTGCCTCTAGGCACGTGAGAGGCACACACACACTCTCTCTGTCTCGTTCTTGCAGTTCAGCGCTTCACATGCATGCTGCTGCTGTTCGCCATTGTCGCGACTGCGAGTGGGCGAAGGAATTCTCCAGAGAAACGGAAGCGAGCGAGTCAACATACGCGCAAGGGCTCTCCAGCGACGAGCGCCCAGACAAGAAGACACGTTGTAGTTGAATCACTCAGCTCAACTCCTCTCTCTAAGATCGATGTGGGTCAAACACACGGAACGTACAATAGCACTGAAGTTTAGCAGAACCACTCAGCTTCTCTATCCCTGTTGGAGCTGAACCCCCCGGCTTCTTTTTCTCTCACTCTCTTTATTGTTTCTCACATGTACAAATATACCAGCTGTTTCGGTGACTTGCTGCCTCACACACGGCCAGTTTTTCTACTGTTCCTGCACTACTACCTTGCCTACTTTTTCAAAAAAAAAAACTAAAAGTAAAAGCTTGTCTTACAAATGATAGGCATCTCCAACGTGGACCCTCGAAGGCTTGAACCACCCGCATCCTACCGGACCGAGTTCTCTGGACGTGTTTTGCCATTCAATACGATACCCACCGTCCGCACACCGGTTTGGACGTCCATTTTCCCGCAAACTGAAGGCAAACTTGCGGGGTTTTGCAGTAGTCCGGACACCAGCCAGGTAGGACTCCGACAACCCTGCCTCACTGAAATCCCCCCACGGTCCCCTTCTATTCCACTCCACCCCTGCTCCCTCCTTCCTTTCATCTCCACCGTCATCGTCCGCTGTCGTCGCCACTGTATCTCTTCGGCCGCTGCCTAGGCATCCTCGGACATCCACAGACCCCACCCATGTTCTTTAGGGTGGAGTCTGATGAGATGAACATTTTTTAAGTCAGCTCCCATATGACATTTATATAGATGAAAATTCCCATTAATATTTTAATTCTACAAAATTATGCAACAACTATTTTTTCAAAGCGTTAAATAAAAAACATATTTTAGTTTTTTTTTGAAAATTACAAAAAAAATGTGTTAAGAATGGCAGCCTATCGTCGCTTGCTCTTCGTCAATCTCAAAATGATGTGCCAGCTGAGTCTTTCGAAGGTGCTCATAAGGATAGGGTGTGCGTACGTGTGTGTATTTATAGAGATGAATCTATGTGCATATCTATGAACGTCTGCGCGTCTGTAGTGTGTTAAAAAAAGCCTATTGTCGCTCGCTTTAGGCAACGACGGCCACCATTGTAGCGCAAGTAGCTTGGGAGCCCTGGTCGGTTTGGCGTCCACCTCGACGTCGATGTCGCTCCGGTGCCGTTTCCCCTCTTGAGGGCAGGTCGAGCTTCCAGATCCACCCCCCCTCCTCCTCGTTCCTTCCCCAGGCAAAAGCTTTGGCCTTTTGGCCGCACGGTGGAGGCGTTCTGGCGTCTTGGGCCTTCCTGGAGGCGTCGTTCAGGGGGGGCTGAGGATTGTGTGGGCCTAGTGCGTGGTGGTGGGTGGCAGCGGCGATGTCCGGGTCCCTTGAGTGCCGGCGTTTGTGGTGACATGTGGGTCCTTCCGCATCCTTCAGCGGCTCCTCACCTTGGTTGCTGGTTGGTTGCCGGCCGGTGGTGAGCGTCCGCATGTTCGACACGGTCTAGACGAAGGGGAGATAGTGGTCTCCCCTCGCAGTGGCCCGAGGCGGCAGGCGGTGGAGTCGATGGTTTCCTTCAAGCGGTTTGGATGTTCATGTTCACGGCAATTCTGTTGTCGGGTGGCTTCGGCTCCGTTGTTCCGGCTGTGCAAGATCTCTGGCGGCTTGATTGCAGTTATTCTTGCTACTCTGTTCTTTGCTGCTCTTGGTCGTAGTAAATATGGCATGTATTTCTTTAATTTTTGGTCAAGTCTTTGCCTTTGTAATTCAGCACCATTGTATCGATCCTAACCGGTTGATGGCTTCATTAATTTGAAGTTCGTGCCTTTTCTCTAAAAAAATACTCCCTCTGTCTAGGTGAGTAAGTCATCTTAGAGCAAGTACAATAGAGCTGAGTCAGCGGGCTATAAGGAATAAACTAGTATATGTCTGCTTAGTTGGAGGAAAGAGAATAGGAGAGAGAAGGTAAGCGGGCTCTTCCTGAAGAGCCAGATCTAGCACGTGCTCCTAGGCACTTTGTGAGAATGAAACGTGGGCCACATAATAAAAAAGTAGTATACTCTTTTGATCTACTATTGTACATGCTGGTTGTAAGATAGGCTGTAGATGACATGGCACTGGCTTATAGCCAGCAGCTGGCTATATTATTAACCATGCTCTTAGGTTGTGCACCGTGCCAAGGAGGAGGAGAAAACGAGAGACCTTAATGTTTATTTGCTAATTAATAGGATTGCATGCAATGAACTAACCACTGCATGTCGTGTTTGGTAGCCTCAAGTCATTAAAAGCATGCACACTCCTCATCTCTTATTGATTGATATGTCAAGAAACAAGAAACGAGGTAGAAGTTAATGCACCGCGCCTAAGTATTTTGGGATTATTTGGTTTTCGTAAGATGACTTACACACCTAGACGGAGGGACTAGCTTGGGAGCCCAGAAGAGTAGCCCAACATACCATAAGAGTTATGTCCATGCCGAGAGAGGTCTTGTTCCCCGTTCCAGCGGTACCCCAGTTTGGCCGTTAGGACCCTTCCAATGCAAAGATGCTTAGATGAGGTGCTAAGTGCATTAAATATCTTAGCAACTAAACTCGCCAATGCATAGGTGCTTCACTTGTTGTTGCTAAGCACCCTTTATTTAATGATTTAGCACCTAAACTTTTTCATGCATTGGTCAGCTTCTTTCATTTAAGTAGTTTGTCTAGGTTCACGCGCTTGACATTGGTTCTTCCTAGGGTCATCAAAGTGCTCTCTATCGTCCTTAATTTATGTGACATGTCATTTTTTCGCTTATGTGGTATGCTTAACACATGTCCATCATGGAGCACCAGGAAGGGCCTAAGAGTCCATTCATAGGCGCCTCAAATGAAATTCCACCAGTTGGAACCAAACTTCCATTGCTCGCGTGTAGACTTAACCGACCGTACACTTTAAACTCGTGGTACAAATCAAAGTTGTGCGTAGCTGACACCGTCGACACCAACTAAACGAAGGCGAGAAGCACCCACCCATATGTGTCGTGCCCTGCGCTAGGCAGGGTTACCTTACCTAGCTGCGCTAGAGCATCTACAGCCGGGCATCTCAAACCGGCTTTAAACACCCAGGCGACCCGCCCGGTCACTGACCGGTCATCAAAATCTAACCCAGACGGGCGCCTCAAACAAGCCTCAAATTAATGCACGGGCTGACAGACGCCCCTCATATCCAACCCAAATATAGGGCGGATATGGGGCGCCCGGATGCACCCGGGCACGCCCGCCACGTCGGATTGACGATGGAGTCCCACACGAAAACGCCCAGAAACCCGACGGTCCCAAACTCGTCTCCTCCGTCGGACCGACGTCGCCGCATGACACTGCTCTGGCGGGCCGTGTATTGCCTAGTTCGGCTATTTAAGTCGACCGGCGGCACCGAAATCCTATCATCCACATTTCCCTCCGCATTTTTATCGCCGCCACTTTCCACTCCCTCGTCCGTCTAGTAGCCATGCCCCCACGTCGCCGGGTGAGGAACCACCAATTTCTAACACCGGAGCGCCGGCTCAAGCTCCTTGAGCAGATCCGGGCAAGGCGCGAAGCCCGGATTCCCGCGGGGATACCTCCGGATGCAGTGGATCTGAAGGAGGAGAAGGAGGAAGTGGTGGTGGATGAGCCAGAGGAGGAGGATGTGGGGGACGCTGGCGACGCGGAGCTGCAGACGGAGGAGCAAGCCATTCTAGATGCCCTCCGCTCGGAGTTGGCTGCGGAGGTCAGACGCCGTCGCCGGCAGGAGATGTAGGCCGCGGAGGAGGCGGGATGCTCTCCTACATGGATGAGGTCTAGCAGGAGGAGGCTCAGCCGGAGCCCTCCTACGCGCCCGTTTAGCCGGCAACCGGCACCGACGTTGTGTACATCTCTGACGAAGAAGATTAGTTAGAGTAGTACGTAGAATTTATTTTGCATGCTTTGTTTGGATCAAGAACTTGAAATATGAGAGACTCGGATGCAGAATGGCTAATATGAGGTGTAACCGGCCACTGTCCGTGGACACACCTGCGGCCGCGGTCGTTTGATGCGCCGAATTTGCAAAGTCCGGCTGTAGATACTCTAAGCCAGGAGTTGGCGTCAACCTTTTGTGCCGTTTTCCTTAAACGGGGAGGCCAAACAATGAGGTCATACCTAATGAGCGTGTTTGTATAGACCTATGGTACTTGATGAGGCAAGAGCACTAGAGGCCCAGAAACTTGCATTAGATGTGATGGTTTAGTCCATAAACTTGCAAAAGGTGATCAATTCATCCACAAACTTGCAAACTATGTGATGGTTTAGTCCACAGCCAATCAGAGACAGACAATTAGCGCCCAGCTGGCTGCTGCGTGGCACACCTGGTCGGATCGGCTCTTTTGCAGAAAACCCCTCAATGTTTCTGGAAATCACGCCCGCAGTCCCTGTCTGGCCCTCCCTTGGCTATTTAATATTGCGCCCCTCTCACCTGGTCGGGAAATCACTTCACCTCAATTACGGGAGCCGCGGGGAGTGGCGACGGCATCCGTTTCCCTGACGCCAGCGACGGCGGCGACGTCGCCGGCCATCGCGGCGGCCATGGAGCCACCAGAATCCGTCGGCCTCGTCTGCGAACCGGGCGCATTTCTGCCGGATTACGGTAAGGCCCGCCCTCCTTCACCTCTTCATTCCGTTTGCTTTTTTGGCACTCGCCGTGGTTGGTCGCCAGGGTTGATCACTAGTAGAAAACAGGGCTTTGGTCACTGGGCAGTATTCACATTAGTCCCGGTTCAGTCACGAACCGGGACTAATGTGAGCATTGGTCCCGGTTCGTTCGGCTAAGGCATTAGTCCCGGTTCACCTGGGCCCTTTAGTCCCGGTTGGTGCCACGAACCGGGACTTAAGGGTGCGATGCCCATTAGTACCGGTTGGTGGACCTTTAGTCCCGGTTGGTGCCACCAACCGGTACTAATGGGCTTTGAGGCATTAGTACCGGTTCATGGCACGAACCGGTACTAAAGGTCCCATTTTCAAACTCTACCCCACCCCTTGGACCGCCTTTTCAGTTTTAGAAAAAACAAAAGAAAATGATGGAAATGTCAAAAAAATAAAATAAAATAAGTTTCCCATGTGATATGTGGTCTAGTTGTTGGGAAAATTTACAAATATGAATTTTGACTTTATTTGCAAAATCTCTCTGGAACTTGTAAAATGGGCATAACTTTTGCATACGAACTCGGATTAAAAAGTTTTTTATATGAAAAATCATCTACTCGAAAAGTTACATCCGAATTTAACTGGGGGAACCCCGTTAAACATTTTCAAAATCCTCAAAAACCTAACAGAAAAAAAGTTACGGGGCTTTTAAGATCTAGAGTGGAAAAAAATCGAAAAAATTTCAAACTTACTAGTGGCGCACCATTTGCTAGGTGCGCCACTAGTAATAGAAAAATATATAGTTTTAATTTTTTTTTTGGAAAAAATGTGGTCAAATCTGGTCAAACTGTGGTCAAACAATGGTCAAACTAATTATTCTAGAATATTAGTGTTACTAAATAATTATTTCAGTTTTTTTGAATTTTGGTCAAATCTGGTAAAACTGTGGTAAAACTGTGGTCAAACAATGGTCAAACTAATTATTCAAAAAATATTAGTGTTACTAAATAATTATTGTTTTTAAAAACAATAGTTTCAAACTCAAACAGTGAAATGTGTCACTTCATGCTCAAGCTAAATTCCTGAGGGTTAATAGGATTGACATCTTACTATTGTCAGGAAAACAACAAGTGCAGACTTGGAAACGAGGGAGAACAGAACCCGGAAGTTAAGCGTGCTCAGCTGGAGTAGTGAGAGGACGGGTGACCGTCTGGGAAGTTAGATGATTTGGAATGATGAGGGGTGATTAGAGATTAGAGGATAAATTGAGCAGTGATGAGGGGTGGTGATTAGAGATTAGAGGTTAAAATAATTCAGAAATTTGAAAATCAAAAAAAAAATTCCAAAAAAATTTCAAAAAAATTCATAAAATTTCCTTTAGTCCCGGTTGGTGTTACCAACCGGGACTAAAGGTGGAGCTCCACGTGGCCGCGGCCTTTAGTCCCGGTTCGTGTAAGAACCGGGACTAAAGGGGGGAGGTATTAGTAACCACCCTTTAGTCCCGGTTCAAAAACCGGGACTAAAGGGCCTTACCAACCGGGACAAAAGCCCCTTTTTCTACTAGTGGATCGGCACCGTTACTCGCCGGGGTTGGTCGCCGGGGTAGATTAGAAGGTTGCTGCGGAGTGGGATTGGAGGTTCGGTTCGGTTGCTAGGGTTTATGTTGTTGGAGCAGAGGAAAGTAGGGGTTTAGGGCTCTAAAGTTGATGTTTTCTGTCATGAAGTTCAGTTATTTTGCTAGGAAATATGTGGATTTAGGCCTGTACTGGTTGTAATGCTGAAGTTGATCGTGAACATGTTGATTCTGAAGATTGTGCCATACAGTTGGGGTTTTGGGAGATAAAGTTGGGGTTTTTGGCCATAAAGTTGGGGTTTTGGGCCATAAAGTTGGGGTTTGGGGGTAGGATATATGAAAATGTGTGGTTTTTGGGCAGAGCTAAATGAAAATGTGTGATTTTGGGTAGTTGATGTTACTATTCTTGATATTGTACTGCTCTGAAAGTCTGAATAATGTTGACACTGTTGAATATTTTCATTGTTTGAATATTGGTGATCATGCTCTGAATTTGTTGTGCAGTGTGTGATGCAGCAATGGGCATGGCTGTGGAATCTACATTCTTCACTTTGCAAATTGAGCATAATGGCATTTTTTGTGGACCAAGTAGCAACCTGGAGTATGCAAGTGCTAGTGTGGAGATTCTGGATTATTGCTCTGCTGCTAATTTCTCATATTCATTTATTGAGAAGCATCTGCAATGGTTGAGCTATCCTATGTGGGAGCACCACATCTATTGGTGTAGGCCTGGGTGCCTATTGTCAAAAGGGCTGGTGCCAATTAGAGGAGATGTTGATGTCCAGTACATGATCACAGCAAGTGCAGTCCATAAGGTGCTGGAGATATTGATTGACCATTCAGACTTTATTCAGATTTGCAAGCATGATGTCATATATACAATGCCCAGCTCAGTGTCCAGATCATTGGTTGAAATTATTCTCTCTGAGCAAGCAGCTAGTGGAAGTCAGCACATGGAAGTTTCAGTTCAAGTAGCAGAGACATCAAGTGCAAACTTGCAAATTGCAGTTTCACAGCAAGCAGAGACAGTGGGAGAATTGACAGATTCAGACTTTAGTGATAGTGACTTCGGCATTGATCAGGGAGATGATGATCTCTTTGATGAGTACATTGATTTTTGTGTGGATGAAGAGTAACCGGAAGAGATAGATGATGAGCCTGAATATGTACTTGAGGATGAGGACCTTGATTTGTCAAGAGAAGAAGAAGATAACCTGAAATACAAGTTCAGTGCTTTCAATGCAAAGGTGGACATGGACTCTCCTATATTCAGAGTAGGCATGGTCTTTGCAGATGTCAAGCAACTAAGGCAAGCTCTGAATGCATATTCAATAAGGAATAGAGTTGAGATCAAGAAGATAAAGAATGAAAGAACCAGATTGGAGGCAGTGTGCAAGCCTGGTTGTCCATGGCTTCTTAAAGCTGGATTGGACAATAGGACAGGAGGCTTTGTGATAAAGGTTTATGCTGCAGACCACAAGTGTCAGAAGGCATGGGAGTTGAAAGCACTGACAGCCAATTTCCTTACAAAATTTTTCATTGATGAATTCAGGGATGACCAAAAGATGGGCCTTGGCACATTTTCAAGGAAGGTTACAAAGGAGCTTCACATTACTATCAACAGATGGAAGTTAGCTAGGGCTAGGAAACAAGCTCCGAAGATAATTCATGGGGATGAGGATGAACAGTTTAGTAAGTTGTGGGACTATGGTCAGGAACTGAGGACATGTAACCCTGGCTCCACATTTCTTGTGTCTACTCATGTTGTGACAGATGAACAGTACCCAATGGGCAGGAAATGTTTGAAATCAGTGTATTGGTCTTATGATGCTTCCAAAAGACGTTGGCTTCCGGGATGCAGGCGTATTATATTTTTTGATGGGTGTCATATGAAGACAAAGTACCCTCTGGCCATGGGTTGGGTTGAAGTTGAGTGTACTAGTGCTTGGGAATGGTTTTTGACCACTCTTAGACACTACAAAAAAATACACTTCCGTGATGATACGTGTTTGTCACAGTAGGTCGCGTTTTTTATCATGCATGTACATCCATGTCAAATTTATGACAGAATCAAGATAGTCATACCTGTGCTGTCATAGAAGTGTTCCATGACATTACCAAAATTATCATCACGGAAGTGTCCACTTCCATGATGATAAATCGCGCGTCATAGAAGTGCTTTCGTCAAGGGTGACCGACACGTGGCATCCACCGTAACGGAACGCGGTTAAGCTATCGGGTTGGGTTTTTGGATCCGATAACCCGTTAACAGCCCCGACCAATGGGGATTTTCCACGTGTAAAATCATCATTGGCTGGAGGAGACACGTGTCAGGTCCGCGTTGGCATAGGTGTCACTCATCCAATGGGCGAGACGCGCCTATGATATGTTGACACGTGGACCGGCCCATCAAGTTTAAATGGGCCAGCCCAACTGAAGGCCCACAAGATTTTGCGGACCATAATGGGCCGGCCCAGCTAAAGGCCCACGAGATTTTGCGGACCATAATGGGCTGGCCCAGGTAAAGGCCCACAAGATTTTGCGGGCCATAATGGGCCGGCCCAGGTAAAGGCCCACAAGATTTTTGTGTGCCATAATGGGCCGGCCCAGGTAAAGGCCCACAAGATTCTTGCGGAGCATAATGGGTCGGCCCAGCTAAAGGCCCCCGACATTTCGCCGACATTAACTGGCCGGCCCAGCTGTAGGCCCACAAGATTTTGAGGACCCTAGAGGCCGGCCCATTAACTGGCTGCCATGTTTTGGGCCAAATGCCGGCCCATATTTGATCCGGTCCATTAATGGCTTGCCACGCTCCGGGCCTAATAGTAGCCCATATGAGATCCGGCCCGTTAAAAGCCTACCACGTTCTTGGCCAAATTACGGCCTAGATCAGGTCCGGCCCTTTAAGAGGCTTTGGGATCAATTATGGCCCATATCAGATTCGGCCCGTCAACTGGACACTATACTTTTGGGCCCACTTGCTAAAGGCCCACTTAGTAATTCGGGCTGATATTAGTTTTGGTCTCTTAAGGGCCCATTTAACATTTCGGCCCTATATTAATTTCGGCCTGTTAAAAGCCCGTCATATAGTTGGGCCTAACTACGGCCCGGTTTGCATCCGGCCTGCTCGCAGCCGATATCTGATTGGGCCAAACAAGGACTGAGACAATTTTCGCCTGTTAAAAGCCCGTGATTTGATTCGCACAATCATGGGCCGGGGTTCATTTCGGGCTGCTGCCGGCCCGTGAGCTGTTCGGCACGTTTCAGGCCCAACCTACATCGTGATTGCATGACGGCCCGATTATGTACCGTAATTTTACGGTTTGGCCGGTTTACTGCGAAGACAGGATATATATACAGTAAAATAACTGCCGCATCGTGAATAAGAAAAAACCTAGACTATATAATAAAGAAATTATGGCATATTACATCCACTGGGCATCAAAGTTCGCCACTATGATAATAAAGCACAAGCAGACAGTAGATTACATACACTGGGCATCAAAGATCGCCACCAGTGCAAATAAACGCGCCGACAAAATAATATACAAAACCGACAGCACTTCAATAGAGTTCAAGAAAGGTTAGCCCTGCTGGGGAGCTGCAGCGCAAGCAGCTGAGCAAGATGATGAGACTGTGCTTGTTCAACACTTATATCTTCCTCACGCTGAAAGATAAACAAGCAGACAGATGACAGGTTTTGCACATAAAAGTATCAGTGCTGACAATTCATCACATTTCTTACTCACGAATAAAGTGACACATTTTAAAATTGCATTAACACAATATGGTATTGTTCAGGTCAAGACATGGTAGGAAATGACATTGTGAAGGAGTTGGCAGCTTCACGACACCACTGGATTACAGATCAAGAACTCATAAGTATCAATGGTTAGTGTGCTGTCAATTTATGCCATTTCAGATTGGCAAATAAAGAGACGGTTTAAATAATAGTAGAATGATATGACATTGTTCATAGTTAAGACATTGCAGAATATGACATTGTGCTGTAGTGGGTAGGTTCACCACACCACTGGATTACGGATGAAGAACAGAAGCATACATGCAGTGCAAAAGAAGATCACTTGCTCTGTATAGTTTAATTTATATGGTATGAAGAAGGAACTTGGTTGTACAACTGAAAACTTAAATTGAGAAAGGACAAACTTTTGTTTATGAACTACATAATAAACTTTAAACAAGCAATTTGATGCAAACACCAAAAATAAACAGCTGTTGCAGTCATGCCTAACCAAATATATACAACAAAGTTTGAAGGCTTGAGATGGACAAACTTACATTATTGGTGAAGACAGGCTCTATAAAGGCCTTGTCCATGCTGATGGGGGGGGGTGCAATTCAAGAAGTTTACCACAGAATCTTCTTCAAAAGCATTGCCTTTATTCTACATTTTGTTAAGAGTAAATATAGATGTGATAATATACGAAAAAATGGACAATATTTAAGATAAGATGAAGAGTGATGCTACATAACCAAGTAGCTATAAATGTAAGTGCAGGGATACAGGCAAAAGGTACAGCCAAGAGCAATGCACAGCTAAACTTCTTCAGTACCAACCTTATGGTAAGAGTAAATATAAATCTGATGTGTAGAAAATGGAGGGCAAAGGAAAATAAGCTGGAGAGTGATGGTACATGAACAACTACCAGTCATTATAAGTACACTGATAAAGGACAGCATGTACTTACAAGAACAATGCAGAGCTAAAAAAACATTGGCATTGGATATATTCTACACTAATGTAACCATTCATACAGATCAGATAATTTGGAGCGAACAATTGATAAGCAAGCTATCATGCATACTGCTGTCACATAATGAACCAGGTATGTATGCAAGTACAGTGATACAGGACAACAGGTACTAACAAGAGCAAAGCAGCGGGCAGCATATTTGCGATATCCTGTCGTTCTTGTCAAACCGGAATTCTTCTTCGAGCATATTTCCTGCAAAAAAGATCCGTAAGGCACATGCGGAAAAGTAGAAGTTCAAATTATCATGTGATTTCATAGACAGTACCTCATCCTGGGAACGAGACCAGTGCATAACAAGGTTTTTCCATTCAATGTCTTCTAAATTTAGCACATGACACTTCCCCGGAAATTCGTTTATACACTTGCCATCAAAGTGTGATTTCCTCAGGTAACACCGATACTGCTGCAATGCTTCCTTGAAAAGCACAAGCAAGCTTTGCTCGTCATGACTATCCAGATTGACCCTCGCCTAGTTACAACAATGTAATGTAAATCATTGATGTGTTCAATCAGCAGAAAACAGGAAAATAATAACCATGAATAATAGCACTTACACATAAGTTGGACAGGAAGATGTGAAAATGGTGTTTGTCTTCACAATAATCTTCCCATGATGGGAATATATGCACGTAGTCCCTAACAACATTGAAAGCATTGTCTTTTAAACTGGGAATAAATGGAATGGGGTTCCAATCTGCAGGAATTAGCCGTCTCTGCAGTTGGGATATGTCTTCGGCCGGTGGACTTGCTGTACTTTTTGCTGGAGTGGGATTTTTATGTGGTACAGCTGGTGCTATGGCAAATGAAATCGGTATACCTTTTGCTGGAGTGCAGGTCCTGTGTGGTGGGGCTAGTGGTGTGGCCAGTGAAGTAGGGGTACAGTCTGCTGGAGTCGGTCCTACGTTTTGTGTCACTGGTTGTACAACCAATATAAGTGGGGTGCTGTCTGATTTCTCCGGCACCACCACGTTTTTCAAGGACTTTGCTAGTGCTCCTTCAGGTTCGGCAATCACCCTCTTCCTTTTTGATGTCTGATGCAAGAACAACATTTGAGTGGAAAAACATGGTATGATGTGTAGGAGATATGCCCTAGAGGCAATAATAAATGATATTATTTATCTCCGAATTCATAATTATGTTTATGTTCCATGCTATAACTGCAATGATTCTCGAGTCTGCAATATCCACGAGGCTCGGAGGAGGACTCATATGCACATGTGGAATAATAAACGGTAAGAAGTATTCCTAGTCTGGCCTCTAAGACTAGCTCAAGTGTTGCATGATGGTTCTGTTTTCCTGATCATGGGCATGTCTATGCCAGCAATTTTGAGGGCACAATGTTAAGAGAACATTTGTGTTGAATCGACCCGGATTGATGTTATGCTAAGAGATTCATTCGTCACAAGTTAATGGTTTATAACACAGAGATAGTTAATGTTTGCATAATTCCTTTGACCATGAGAGTATCGAGTTTCTTCATGCTTGCTTCATGAACTTTGGGGTTTGTTAAACGTCATTCCTAACTGGATGGCTATTACGGCGGCTTACAGGTTCATGGGAAAGTATGTTAAGTAACTTGATAGCTCGAGATTGGGATTTGCTCCTACGACGATCGAGAGATATACTCGGGCCCACTCGGTGTTATGGTGTCCATCATCGTCTGGCCAGACACTTTGTGATTTGATCACGGGGATGCCGGAACACGAAACGAGAAAAGAGAACAAAACCGGTAACGAGGTAACATGCATACTGGACAAGTGATGGCCCACGGGGATGTAATAAATCTCACCTCAGGTGTTTGTGATAGATCGTGAAGCAACAGGAATAGCTCACTGCAACTGGAGGTTCACTCGAATATTCATTCGTGTGGGTATAGGGGTCAATATGGGTGTCCACGGCTCCGATGTTGATCATTGATCGGAAGGGGTTCCGGGTCATGTCTATACTTCACCGAACCTATAGGGTCACACACTTAAGGGTCATCTATCTACTGAATACTAGACAGGGAGTCTGAGAGAAAATCACCGAAAAAGTTTCGACACCGAAAAGTTTCGGACAGCGGAATCGTACCGCAGAGAGAGGTCATCGGATAAGTTTCGATGATACGGAAAAGTTGTTTCGGGATACACCATTAAGTCAAATTGGTTTTCGCACATGCCTGATAATTCTTGGAGGATGCCAGAATCATTCTGGAAACTTTTTGGAATTTTCAGAAATAAAAACCGAAAATGTTTCGGAGCTGTCGGTACAGCTTTGGCTGTTTTTCGCAGATGAAATTCACTAATCTGAAATTGTTTCAGAACGAATCCAAAATCATTTTAGTGGGTACTGGAATTATTCTAAGACCCACAGAAATATTTTCGGATTTAGTAGACGCGAAAAATTGTCTTCATGAATAGTGAAAACGCATTCTTGTTTGCTTTTCGCAGATGAAAATCACTAAACCGAAATTGTTTCGGAACGCGTTGAAAATTATTTTAGTGGGTACTGGAAATGTTCTGAGCCCACATAAATATTTTCAGTTCGAACGGACGCTGAAAAATGTCGTTATGAATAGTGAAAGTGCTTTTTGCTTGGCTTCTTGGAGAAGCCACCTTGAGGGCCTTTTTGGTATTTCCCCCCTTGGCTTCTTGGAGAAGCCACCCTTGGGCTTGGCCTATAAATAGGGGTGGAGGGGGCTGCCTAAAGGATCATCCCTTCTCACATACAAGTGCCATGCATGATCTGGCTTCTCTCTCCCTCCCAGCGAAATAGTTTCGTAGAGCCGAAAGGCTGTCTGGGTTCCGGTGGGAACTAGTTCTAGACGGCGAAGCCCTGCCAGATAGATGACACCGTATGTGTGCAACTTTGTAGAGAGATCGTAGTTTCGGTCTTAGTTCGTGAGTGCCTCCCGAAGGGCTGTCCGTGTGACCGTCCGAGTGTCGAAGGTCCTCCCGATGGGCTGTCCGAGTGACCATTCGTGTTTCGAAGGTCCTCCCGAAGGGCTGTCCGCGACACCGTCCGGGGGGCTGTTCGACCGCCTCCCGGAGGGCTGTCTGAGGAGCAGATGAGGGTATACATCCTCGCGGTTGGGAGGTTGTAAATCCTAGCTGCGGGGATCTGCACCGTCGATCGTCATCGACTCTACTTCCCGCTGCGCTACGAGTCGGTAACAAAAAAGATCAAACCTTGTATGCAGTCTCCATAGTGGTCCTGGGCTGGTGCGTAGGTCGGAATTTTTTGTTTTCTGCTGCGTTCCCCTACAGTGGCATCAAGAGCCGTGCTATGCGTAGATGCAGGTTTCGATCTAGAATACATGGAGATGTATGGGTATTGCATAATATAATTAGGTAGTAGATGAGATCTATTGCTGAAAATTATTTATGCGGGTGACAGGTGAAATCTGTTACCCGACGTTCTTGTTGCTTCCCTAGAATTTGCGTTTGCTCAATCTCGAGACAGCATGGTGGAATTTGACAAAGTTCTGGCAATCCGTGATCCTGATTAATCATGGAAGTGCTATCAGTTCTTTGGGTTCTGCCGTAGTCAAAAGAAATATGAAATTCGCAGATGAAAGGGCATTGCAGATATGATCTGCACGGGGGTCATGTGTATGACGAAGTTTAGTATGGGGCTCAAGATTTAATTATCCCGTGTTTCATACACCCCGAGATATTAATCTAGCAACCTGAATAATCATACTTGATGATAAAATGTTGGTAGCTGCGGTTTAAGTCAAAACCTTAGAAGCCACGTAAGATAAATTTTGCATAAACCGATTAGAGGCGTCTAACTTGGTTTTGTAGGATGTGCATGTGATGTGGTATAGCAATGCTCATACTAAGTCGATTATGTATGAGATGACTATATGATGTAATTTGATTAACATGACCTGCGTGTCATGATTCGGCATGATGGCTGGAGCCATAATGACCTGCGTGTCAACCTTGTTGTAATGCATTATTTTGTTAGCTATAGAGATAGCAATATTATCTGGTGCATCAACAAGGTGGTGGCAATCTTTGCGAAGGTGAACACCGACGCGAATGCCGAAGACGAAGAAATGAAATACTTCTCTGTCAGAAAGGGCTATACCATATCATGCTATTATGAATTGCCTGAGATGTTTATCCCTTATGATGCACCCTTCTTGATTGCGCAGTAGTCGCTTTTTATTAGGGTGATCTCTCACTTAAAATATCAAAGTAGTTAGTGTTCACCCAAGTGTAGCACCGTCTGAAATTCGTATCTTTTTGGGGTGCGCCATGTACACATGAGCACGAATGAATCGAGAGGAATGAGGTGGGTGAGGTCAGACCTCGCAGCAAGATCACTTGGTTGTCTTTGACGTTCAGGCAGGAGAGTCCTGAGCTCGGAACACGCCCATCGAAAGATGAACAAGAATCACATAGAGATGTGATCGGCAAGTTGGCCTACCGATTGAAATTCGTGTCATCAGTGATGAACCCGTCAATGGCATCGAATAGAAATATGGATCTTGAATCACTCTAAATCAATTATGAGAGATATTGATTTGAGTGGGAGCGCACTGTTGAATTAACATGTTTAATTCTCAGTGCAATTAATTATGAAGACTGTCTAAGTGTTTCTTGCATAATAGTTGTAGAATAATGGCTCGCATTTCCACCTTCCCTATTAAAATTGAATAGCTGTTAAATATCTGGTTAAAACTTTACGATTGGTAACGTAATATGAGGATTGTCCTCAAAAGTGCCGAGAAGGACTTTGTCCTATCGCATGCTTTCCGTATCCTCCCGCTAATGCTATGGATCATGTGACTCTCGTCCTTCGATCCAAAAGCTAGAATTCTGTTATGGTCAAGTGGAATATGTTTGCTTCCATGAAACCCAAACTTCGAAAGTTGGGATAGTTATATGATATTCATGGAACTGAAAATTATTTTCAGATACAAACAAAGCAATGTTTGTTTGCAAGTATTAGTAAAAGTGTTTACTATGCATTTGACTGTTGGGAAGGGGATCCAGAAGAACGCCTGTCATATAATGAAAGGTGAATAAAACAACAACTTAAAGAGAAAGGAAGTGTCCAAAGGGTGTTAGTATGACTTACACGCCTAGGAAGTCTGGGGCTAATGCCACTCTTAAGTTGGGTGCTTCTTTTGCGAGTAGGAGAAATACTAAAAGTTAAACTGTTAGAAGTATAAAGGCAAAAAGAAAAGAAGACTGGAATATCCAGCTCATGTATGAATGTCATACAAGTTTTTGATGTATAGAAGGCGGGTCAAAGGTATAGTTCTTGCGAATTATGGTTAAACATGTTAATCACTAATTCTTGGGTATTGTGAGTTCATCACAAAAATGCCCGCTCGATTGCATTCTGTTGCAACTCGATGTAAGAACTACTATGGCCTGAAAGACTAGCTAGAAATGAGGTTAAGGTATACACAGGGAACATAGTAAATGTTACTATACCTTCCATCGGTGTATTGCCGTCTGTATTTATTTTCAAAATTCATTTAGAGTTTTACAAACTCTATCCCATTGCATAAGGTATCTTGCAAGAAGGTTGTTCATAAGAGAACTTTTTATGTTCGATGTTATGAATAACACAAGGGCCATACTTTCATTATGAATGAGATGTATGTTATGAATATTGATAATAATAAAATACCTTTGGGTTTACTTTCATAATTCATTTTAGAGTTTCATACACTCTAGCCCATTGCACAATGTTTGTTGCAAAAGAGTTGTTCATAAAAACACCAATTGTTGTTAAGTATTATGAATAACATAAGGGCCATACTTCCATCATCGATGGGACGTATGTTATGAATATTGAGGGTAATATGACACGTCCATAACACTGACGCTAAATGTCGCAAGAATAAAAGAATACCACACAAGTGTGGCACTACATTTGGTCACATTGGAGAAACCCGCATGGAAAATTCCATTATGATGGATTTTGAAGTCTTTTTGATTTTGAATCATCTGACACTTGCAACTTTCCTCCGAAAAGTGAAGTGACTAAAATACCGTTCACAGGCCATAAGGAACGAACAACAAACTTATTAGTGATCATACATTTGATGTGTGTAGTCCGATAAGTGTTGTTAGTGGTGGATTTATTTATCTTCAGAAATGACTCAAGTAGATATATGGATATTTACTTGATGAGACGTAAGTCTGGATCTTTTGAAATCATTCGAAAGGTTCTCAAAAATGAAGTAGAAGTTATTGTAACAAGAAAATTATGTTTCTGCAATTTGATTGCACAAAGGAATATTTGAGTTACATGTTTAGCGGATGTCTGATGAGTTGTGAAAGGGGTTTCATAAACTTGCACCTCCCGGAACACCACTGCAAGTGGAAAGTCCGTGGAGATGTAATCAAACCATTTATGACATGGTAAGGTCAAAGATGACATAAATAAATTTGCCATTATCCCTTTTAAAGTGATGCTTTAGAGACTGCGGCTTTTACACTGAAAAGAGCTACATCGGGTCTGTTGAAATGAAGCCATGGTATGGTACGCCCAACCATGTTATATCTTTTCTTAACATTTGGAATATGGGGCTTGTGTAAAAGGTTACAAACCTATTCCAAATCAGACAAGTGCTACTTTGTAGGTTATACCAAAATGTTGGGTATTCCTCCCTCACTATACCGAGGCAAATAGTTTTGCCGCGAAACGGTGTGCTTTTAAAGAGAATGGTTCTTTCAAAAAGGTGAGCGGGAGAATAGTGCAACTCGACGAGATAAACAGTATCTACGTCATCAGATCAAAGGAAAGAGACCTTGGAAGTAATTCCAGAGTTTCCTACTGCGACTGATACGGAAGTCTCTACAATAAAATGTATGAACTTACGGTCGAACTTGCAGCTGAACCACGTAGGCAAGGCTCGTGCAAACCTCTCAGGTGCGCAAACGAGATATTGTTGTTAGACAACATTATACCTACGATACACAAGGAAGCGTTGATGTGCCCTGACTCCGGAATCGGCTAAATGCCAATACAACCCGAGTTACTTTCCATATAAGTGATTCAAGATTAAAACCTTGATACACCTTTCGGAAGACTTAGAGTCTAACGAATATTTATGGAACTTAAAACTGATACGGATAAAATGTTTTATCCATAAAGCTCGACTTGTTGAAATAACAAGTTCAAGAGTTGACTACGATGAGGTTGTTTTGATCGTAGCGATGCTTAAAGTTGGTTCGGGTTGAACTAGCAATTAATACATATTTCAATCATGAGATATGAAACATGGATGATAAAAGGATTTCCATCTAATGGAAATGAAAGCTAGGACTTGTATATGATACAGTCCAAAGTAATTTGTCGATCCAGAGGATGCTAGTAGGTATGCAAACTTCAGAGTTCCAGCAATGGACAGAAGAGAGCAAAATGGAGTTGGAATCTTCGTGTTTTAATGAAATGGTCAAAGGGGTTTTGACTTCATCAATGGGTAACGAAGATGCTTGTAATTCAAGAAAGTAAGTGGGAGCATAATAATATTTCTAAAAACCTTGTGTGCTTGACACATTGTTAATTGGAAATAAATTTCTTGACACGAATTAGGAATTCATTTGAAAATAGTTTTTTGATGAAGTGCTTAGGCTAAATAGCCTCAATATTAGGCATAATGATCTATGGAGATAGATTTACATAATAGGGCTAGCAATGAATACATATTGACAAGGTGCTAAAACCTTTTAGCATTTAAAACCGCCAGGGAGTGATTCTTGCCGGAGTCACATGGAAGAGTTTTTTGCAAGACTCGGTGTCCCAAAACACTGATGAGCAAAATACATGATGCAGATTACACACACTTTTGTGTTTGGATTAATCATGTATTCCACGGTATGTAAAACAACCAGATACGTCCGATACTCCCAAGGTGTTGCGAGTATGGATACTAATGTGATCAAAGTACTGATCATGGGACGACAGTGAAAGATGCCATTGAGTACTAGAGTAAGTACTGATGATATATTTTCTCGCAAGCGGAGATCATGAAGAGTTCATTGTAAAATGTTACATCGATACAGTCTTCATCTTTTCTCCATGCGATTTTCGATTTAAGTTAAGGGTTTTGTGTAATACACAATATGGTGGCATGTTAGTTGGAAATTGTTCCAAACAAGTTACTGTGGCGAATTCTATAACAGAGGCGAAGTATGTGGCCGCTTTAGAAGCGACAAAGACAAAGATGTTGAATCATATAGTTCATTCATGAACTTAGTATGGTTCCAAGAAGGCTTTGGTCAATGGGACACTATTGCAGATAGTTGCTCCATAACTCAGTCTGAGGAATCAGGTTTCGACCAATGATTCACATATATACAAAGCCAAGTCCACACAAAATAAGAATTTTGTGAAAGCATGAAAATGTGAGGATATGCAGAGATACACATGGAGCTGAAGTTGTCAGATCCGATGGACATCAGGCTATACCACATGCGAAGCATTTTTTACACCAGTATGCCATAGGTGTAAAGTGCATTAGCATTAACTAGATTATTGACTCGAGTGCAAGTGGGAGTGTGTAGGAGATATGCCCTAGAGGCAATAATAAATGATATTATTTATCTCCGAGTTCATAATTATGTTTATGTTCCATGCTATAACTGCAATGATTCTCGAGTCTGCAATATCCACGAGGCTCGAAGGAAGACTCATATGCACGTGTGGAATAATAAACGGTAAGAAGTATTCCTAGTCTGGCCTCTAAGACTAGCTCAAGTGTTGCATGATGGTTCTGTTTTCCTGATCATGGGCATGTCTATGCCAGCAATTTTGAGGGCACAATGTTAAGAGAACATTTGTGTTGAATCGACCCGGATTGATGTTATGCTAAGAGATTCATTCGTCACAAGTTAATGGTTTATAACACAGAGATAGTTAATGTTTGCATAATTCCTTTGACCATGAGAGTATCGAGTTTCTTCATGCTTGCTTCATGAACTTTGGGGTTTGTTAAACGTCATCCGTAACTGGATGGCTATTACGGCGGCTTACGGGTTCATGGGAAAGTATGTTAAGTAACTTGATAGCTCGAGATTGGGATTTGCTCCTCCGACGATGGAGAGATATACTCGGGCCCACTCGGTGTTATGGTGTCCATCATCGTCTGGCCAGACACTTTGTGATTTGATCACGGGGATGCCGGAACACGAAACGAGAAAAGAGAACAAAACCGGTAACGAGGTAACTTGCATAGTGGACAAAGTGTTGGCCCACGGGGATGTAATAAATCTCACTTCAGGTGTTTGTGATATATCGTGAAGCAACAGGAATAGCTCACTGCAACTAGAGGTTCACTCGAATATTCATTCGTGTGGGTATAGGGGTCAATATGGGTGTCCACGGCTCCGATGTTGATCATTGATCGGAAGGGGTTCCGGGTCATGTCTATACTTCACCGAACCTATAGGGTCACACGCTTAAGGGTCATCTATCTGCTGAATACTAGACAGGGAGTCTGAGAGAAAATCACCGAAAAAGTTTCGGACACCGAAAAGTTTCGGACAGCGTAATCGTACCGCAGAGAGAGGTCATCGGATAAGTTTCGATGATACGGAAAAGTTGTTTCGGGATACACCATTAAGTCAAATTGGTTTCGGCACATGCCTGATAATTCTTGGAGGATGCCAGAATCATTCTGGAAACTTTTTGGAATTTTCAGAAATAAAAACCGAAAATGTTTCGGAGCTGTCGGTACCGCTTTGGCTGTTTTTCGCAGATGAAATTCACTAATCTGAAATTGTTTCAGAACGAATCCAAAATCATTTTAGTGGGTACTGGAATTATTCTAAGACCCACAGAAATATTTTCGGATTTAGTGGACGCGAAAAATTGTCTTCATGAATAGTGAAAACGCATTCTTGTTTGCTTTTCGCAGATGAAAATCACTAAACCGAAATTGTTTCGGAACGCGTTGAAAATTATTTTAGTGGGTACTGGAAATGTTCTGAGCCCACATAAATATTTTCAGTTCGAACGGACGCTGAAAAATGTCGTTATGAATAGTGAAAGTGCTTTTTGCTTGGCTTCTTGGAGAAGCCACCTTGAGGGCCTTTTTGGTATTTCCCCCCTTGGCTTCTTGGAGAAGACACCCTTGGGCTTGGCCTATAAATAGGGGTGGAGGGGGCTGCCTAAAGGATCATCCCTTCTCACATACAAGTGCCATGCATGATCTGGCTTCTCTCTCCCTCCCAGCGAAATAGTTTCGTAGAGCCGAAAGGCTGTCTGGGTTCCGGTGGGAACTAGTTCTAGACGGCGAAGCCCTGCCAGATAGATGACACCATATGTGTGCAACTCTGTAGAGAGATCGTAGTTTCGGTCTTAGTTCGTGAGTGCCTCCCAAAGGGCTGTCCGTGTGACCGTCCGAGTGTCGAAGGTCCTCCCGATGGGCTGTCCGAGTGACCATTCGAGTTTCGAAGGTCCTCCCGAAGGGCTGTCCGCGACACCGTCCGGGGGGCTGTTCGACCGCCTCCCGGAGGGCTGTCTGAGGAGCAGATGAGGGTATACATCCTCGCGGTTGGGAGGTTGTAAATCCTAGCTGCGGGGATCTGCACCGTCGATCGTCATCGACTCTACTTCCCGTTGCACTACGAGTCGGTAACAAAAAAGATCAAACCTTGTATGCAGTCTCCATAGTGGTCCTGGGCTGGTGCGTAGGTCGGAATTTTTTGTTTTCTGCTGCGTTCCCCTACAGTGGCATCAAGAGCCGTGCTATGCGTAGATGCAGGTTTCGATCTAGAATACATGGAGATGTATGGGTATTGCATAATATAATTAGGTAGTAGATGAGATCTATTGCTGAAAATTATTTATGCGGGTGACAGATGAAATCTGTTACCCGACGTTCTTGTTGCTTCCCTAGAATTTGCGTTTGCTCAATCTCGAGACAGCATGGTGGAATTTGACAAAGTTCTGGCAATCCGTGATCCTGATTAATCATGGAAGTGCTATCAGTTCTTTGGGTTCTGCCGTAGTCAAAAGAAAGGTGAAATTCGCAGATGAAAGGGCATTGCAGATATGATCTGCACGGGGGTCATGCGTATGACGAAGTTTAGTATGGGGCTCGAGATTTAATTATCCCGTGTTTCATACACCCTGAGATGTTAATCTAGCAACCTGAATAATCATGATGACAGATGAAATATGTATTGATAATGGATGGGCATGGCATCTCGACATATATGATGAGTAAACTAAGCAGATGGCGGTGCAACAAAGTAGAAGAAATGCAAGACAACATATGCAAGATACCTGCAATCAATAAAACATTGCCAAATTAGAACAGGCACCTTGATGGGTGAACAGGACAGGCCATCTGCCTTTGACTCCTCGAGGATAGAATAGTCATTAGGATCATATTCTGAACAAGAATCAACAGGTGGGGAGCGTATGAGTTTCATTGCATCCAGAATGGCACCCAATGCCTTGGTGCCAATTTTGTAAGTCATTGCAGTGTTTATCTTCAAGAGTGGACTGCTGCTAGTGTGACACAAAGCAGCTACACAGATCATAGTGTAGATATAACGGGAAAACCTTAAGCATCAGAGTAAAATCAGCAAAGTGGAACTTGCTGGAATATATGTGCTAGTATTGCCGGTACGGCTAGAAAGGCTTCAGATACCAGCTCTCTTCAAGTGAAGGTGCGGTACTGTTAATATCAGTGTAACTCTCAATGGCGACACAGCTCCCCGCATTTCCTTGCTATTCTTATAGGATTCAAGTGGGCAGGCCGCTACAAATCCTATTCCTATGTTTACAAGATCCTACGAATCAAAGAGGCTCAAAGTGTCCATCACAACCGACCGTATAGACCTCTACACTGCAAATGTCCCTGCTCATCTTCAGTACAAGGAACATACTGTACTACTATCATACTCCCTCCGTTCCAAAATATAAGTCTTGGTAGAGTTTTCCACTATGGATCACATACAGATGTATCCAGATACATTTTAGAGTGTAGATTCACTCATTTTGCTCCATATGTAGTCCATGGTGGAATCTATACAAAGACTTGTATTTAGGAACGGAGAGAGTACATATTAAAGAAGAACGGAAGAGGAACATGGTAAAGAAGAGCAAGCAGATTTTGGATAATAAAATGTTGGTTGCGCAGTGCCCACACATGATGAACCAGAGCGCATTAAGAATGCAACTCCCAGCTGTCTCTCGACCATTTCTGGCGGTTGGAAGAAGATCCTACGTCTCCTAACCCTTCTTCTTCCTCGTCTCTGATTCTTCCCATACAGAACATCGCACGGGCCGCCGGCCGGACCACCGGCCCCCACCGCTGGTGTTCCTCTGCCACCCCCACCCCAGCCCCAACCCCCACCCGCGTCGAGTTTTCTTCGTTCGGCGAGGCCCCACAACCACCCGAGCCCCTTCGATCGCATCGGCGAACTCCGGCAAGCTCTAAAAAATCGACTGACCCAATTTTGAAACTTAGTCTACTGTGATTTAACTAGTGTGGAATATAAAAGGGGAAAACCATAAGCATTGGGAGTATAGTGTTGAGCGTGCCATGGCGGATCTGAAGGTGCAAACCGGACAAAGGCAACTTCGCAACCAAGACAAGAAATCAGAGTAAATCAGTGGCGATCTATTTTCTTGCTGCGATAAATAAGTTGAGCAGATACGAAAGAGTACCGCCTCTGGTGCGGCGCCGTGTACGCATCTGCTGAGAATTTGACGGTGCTGTGGTAGCGATGGCTGTCGGCGGCGTGGAAGCAGATCTAGGAGGGTAGACGGTGGCGGCGTGGCGCGGTGGATGAGACGGTCATAGGAGCGGCACCAGCAAGGTGGACGACGGCGGGGATGAAGCGAGAGGACGGGATGCAAGGATCCCGGTCCGAAGCCATGGATGAGAGAGGTCGATCTCTTGTAATGGACGGTGGCGTCGGGGTATCAGCTCCGGCATGGGGGAGGAGGACGGTGGTGGATGGGGTGGCGGACAGCGGCGGACGGAGGAGGGTGGGGTGGACAGGGTGTTTTGGCGCCCACGGAGTACGAATGGGGAAAAGGGAGGTAGAGTGGATGGGGGGAACCATGTATTCAGGGTGCGCTTGTCTCACAGCAACATTAGTCGGTTGGGGATAGGACGGTAATATCGCATACACCGAATATTTGCCGACGAGAGTTTGTTTTTGGCGCCCACCGTGTATGAATATGAATCGGGGAGGGAGTCGATTTCGGCCGAGGACACACTGTGTTTTGGCGCCCACCGTGTATGAATCCGGGTGAGAGGCGGTTACGTCACGTTTGGGTGAAATTACAAACCTACCCCTATCGAAACCTATAGAAATCCAGCAGATAGGCTTTGCGTGGCAGGGATAGGCAGTAGTGATTTCCATCTCGCAGATTTTGGTTTCGGGCGGTTACTGCGACTTTCCCCGCTTCGTTCAAATTTTGCATAGTGCACGTTTACCGTGCGAACTCAATTCGAATCCCATTCGTATTCTATTTTTTTGGGCGGGATCCATTTTCAATTGGAATTACATTCTATATACATCATTTTTTATATATACTTTCAAAAGCACAACAAAGAATTCTGCTCCTTTATATGTATAATATGATTTACAAATACAATGATCTCGAAATCTTAAGGTTGAATTCGAAAAAACTTAACCAAATTATGTTCTACTAAAATGTATGGATCAGTAATATCTACATATTAAATAACAAAGATGTGCGTGAATTCATATGAGTATGGATTACATGTATCATCATCTCGAATTCAAATATTTGAATCCCTTTTTTGTTCACTCCTTTCACGCCCATCTCTCTCGCATGCATGCTCCTTCAGGTAGCTATCACTCTCTTTTCTCCAGCTCACCCGCACGCTCACTTCATGTTTCTCCTATCCTCGCAAACATGGTCTCTCGACGTCTCCCTTGAGAAGTGTCACACTCTCCCTATCATTATACATTACACGGTTTTCATTATCTCTCACGTCTCTACTGTTCTCTGGTATCACTCGGTACCTAAGCTTTCTTTTTCACCAACACACACACAGTCTCCACTCGTCTTTCACTTTGTCTTTCTCTCTATGGGATTCTCTCACACACCCTATATGTCTCTACATATGACTCATACCACTAAAATTACTGTCTCTCTCTCTCCTGTAGACACAACATTTGTTGCGGTCTCCTTTTCGTCTCCATCCCAGACTGACATTATTCATTTGTTTACCGATCAGACAACCCCGACTACCGTCTCCTCTCTCTCTCTCACAGACAGACACACACACAACTCCTGCTTCCACTCCCCTTCCCGACTACCGTCTCTCTCTCACACAGACAAAACTCTCGCTTTCGCACCCCGACTCGTATTTCTCTCACAAACATTTATCGACTAGCTAGCCTCTAGATAGGTTTATACACCCGCACACTCGTGCTTCCGCATCGCATACATGTCTCTCTCCCGCTCCTTGTATCTATGTAGATTTTTCTTCCCTTCTTGAGACACGCCCTCTCGATCGTGCACACACACACACTATCGCCTCATTTTAAGCTGATACCTATCGCACACACACTCCTTGTGTCTTTGTCACACATGCACTCTGTCCTCCTCCACTCTCACTCTCTCTCACACACACATGGGCTTTTTGCAACAACTTGCAAGATGCCTATGCGTTGCACGGAACATCAAGATGCATTTGTATGAGTAGTTTATCTTGTGGGGGAAAAGGATGAACGAGGGAAGGCCTTATTTGCAAATGTGGAGAGGGGTGTGGGTATCTTTTTGCAAAATTGCCATAGTTTCCTATATTGCAGGATGGCAGGTGCAGGATCATCACCAACAATGCTTTTTATAAGAGTAGGGATAAAAATAGAGTTGGTGATGATGGTGGGCCTGCCATCCTGCAATGTAGGTCGTCCGATTTATATCTGACGGATAGGAAGGAAAATATGGCAATTTACCCGCACTCTTCACCACATTTGCAAATAAGACCTTCCCTCTTTCATCCTTTTCTCCCACAAGATCTTGATGTTCCATGCAACGCACGGGCATCTTGCTAGTAAGAGTAGAAATTATACATATACCACCTCTCGAATCTTGAAACCAACAACATTCCTCCCTTATCTCATCAAAACCGCCAAAGGAATATATTTTGAGTGAAACATAACATATTTTTAGTGATATACGTATTTCAAAACTAGACTTTTTTTCTATCACATCGGTGAATATGTATTAATCTACTTTGATCGTGTGGCAACGCATTGGCACATTGCTAGTAGTTATTATAATTTTTTCGACACCAGACAAACGGTGGAGTACATATACGAAGAGAAGAGGCCCACGCACGCAGTCGGCCTCTCGCTGTCTCGCACACATGAGTGCTACGTAAAGGCGACGTTAACAAATAAACCCTAAAACCCTAGGTGCACGATTGCTGCATTCGCGGGTACCGGCTACGTGGTGGAGCACCTTTGTAGGAGTAGTCAGCTCGCGTGATAATTTGATCCGTGGGAGTTGATGGTCGGGACTCGGGACCACAGGTGAACGACTTGGAGCGCGGTGGCTCGCCAGTTGCCACAGATCGAGTAGCCACATTTAAAATATCGTTTTTTAGCGGGGTTAAGAGTTCCGATTTTCAATGGCGCGTTATAAGTAGTAAGTAGTTTTTAGAACGATTGGTATGGAGCGAAAATGGAATTCATAGTACTACGTACCTCCTTGGCGTATGGTTGTATGGTTTTTTTTGCGATGGAGGTTGTATGGGTTTATGTTGCGAGATGTTGAACCTGCTAGTTCTAGGGCAAATACTATGGTTAGATTTAGATGCTGGTTTTCAGTAATGAAAATCGGAAGGGGTAACCCTTCTTTGATTAAAAAAACTACTAACTCCATTCTGGTTTACTAGTCCCCATCGTACTTTGGGTCAAAGTTTGTCCACGAATTTTACTTGTAAAATGTGAATGGAAAACGAGATTTTGTTATACCCAAACAAAAAAAGACTGGAGGGAGTGATTGCTCTGACACGGACAGGACCTCTCATAGCGCAGGCATTGAACCGGCGCACCGGCCAAGAGGGCCGCACTCGCTGCAGGCCCCGCTGAGCACGCCTCCTCGCCGCGTGCAACCAGCTTAAGACTGCCATGCCTGCCTTCATTGAATCCGTGCGTGTGCCGGCAACACGTCCTTCAGCGAGCCGGCAGGCATTTTAGAACACAAAAAATGACTAAAATATTAATTGAGTTTCTGGACTTTTAATGTGCATAATCTAAATATGAATTGCATGCACATGCTCCGGTGCACCAAAGTGGGTTGAAAAATCACATGTGTGTCCTTGGTTGAATTTCTAGGTCCCATGGAAGAAATGAGAATGAAATTCAAACATCTGGGCGTCATGACTCGGCGGAGAACATCGAGAAACTTTGATTTTAAATTCATGTAAATCCAAAACTCGCCTGGAAATCATGAAACTTGGCATGGTGTCATGTCATGGCACTAACATGTTGTGGTAAAAAATTGGGCCGATTTGGAAGCTCCTGGTTCTAAGAGGGAACGTGCCACCTTCGAGTGTGAAACGATATACGCTGCCCCCCCTTGACTTTCTTAACAAAGGCAACATAGAACTACATTAGTGCCCTGTTAAATTTTGGAATTATTCCGGGTTCGTTTATCGTTTTTTATACATTAATTGAGTTTCTGGTCATTTAATGTGCATAAGTCAAATTTGAACTACAAGCACATGCTCTCGCGCACCAAAGGTGGTTGAAAAATCACATTTGTGTCCTCGGGTGAATTTCTAGGTCCCATGCAAGAAATGAGAATAAAATTAAAACATCCGGGCATCGTGGCTCGGCCGAGAACATTGAGAAACTTGGTTTTAAAATTCTTGTAAATCCAAAAAAAATCTGAAAATCATGAAACTTGGCATGGATGTCATGTCATGGTACTACCATCTTGTGGTAAAAAAATTGGCTGAATAGGAACAGATTTTGGTATAAGCTTCTTGCAAACCGAAGCTTCTCTCAAGAAGGCTCGTGGTTCTGAGAGGGTACGTGCCACCTTTGAGTGCGAAACGATATACGTTGTCCCCATTGAGTTTATTTACAAAGGCAACATAGAACTACATGAGTGCCCTGTTAACTTTTGGAATTATTCCGGCTTCGTTTGGCCTTATTTACACATTAATTGAGTTTTTGGTCATTTAATGTGCATAATTCAAATTTGAACTACAAGCACATGCTCCCGTGCACCAAAGTTGGTTGAAAAATCACATTTGTGTCCTCGGGTGAATTTCTACTCCCTCCTTCAATCTATATAGGTCCTAATGCGTTTTTCGAGGCTAACTTTGACCAAACGTTAGAGCAATAATATATGACATGCAACTTACACAAAGCATACCTTCAAATTTGTATGTCAAAGGAGCTTCCAATAATATATTTTTCATAGTATACATCTCATGTGCTATTAATCTTGTCAATAGTCAAAGCCTGTCTTGAAAAACACATTAGGCCCTATATAGATGGAAGGAGGGAGTAGGTCCCATGCAAAAAATGAGAATAAAATTCAAACATCTAGGCATCGTGGCTCGGTCGAGAACATTGAGAAACTTGGTTTTAAAATCATGAAACTTGGCATGGTGTCATGTCATGGTAGTACCATGCCGTGGTAAATTTTTTTGGCCGAATAGGAACAAATTTTGGTATAAGCTTCTTGCAAATCGGAGCTTCTCTCAAGAAGGCTCGTGGTTCTGGGAGGGATCGTGTCACCTTTGTGTGCATAATTCAAATTTGAAATACAAGCACATGTTCCAGTGCACCAAAGTTGGTTGAAAAATCACATGTGTGTCCTCGGGTAAATTTCTAGGTTCCATGCAAGAAATGGGAATGAAATTCAAAATTCTGGGCGTCGTGGCTGGGTTGGAAACATTGAGAAACTTAGTTTTTTAATTCCTGTAAATCCAAAACACGCATGAAAATAATGAAACTTGGCTTGGTGCCATGACATGGCACCAACATGCTGTGGTAAATTTGAAGTCTGATTTGCGAAGGCGCACACATTAACAATCAACAAAGTCATTTTGGAACAAGTGCTGTCACGTTACAATCGGAAACACAAGTATTACTGAAACCGTGGGCGTTCTACTTACTAGTACCATTTACGTGTCGCCACGTGTCCCCATTTTTTATTAGCTAGGAGGAGCCGTGCAGGGTAGCTATTTGAGTACGAGAGGCGTGCGATTAGACCCCTGCGCGTGCTTATCTGGAGGAGAGCCCTTTGACCTCCATCTGCCGTCCACCTCTCCCAAGGTCTCCATTAATGGTGCCCAAGCCTCTGTTTAATGGTGTGGCTATGTCTCACTCGACTGAGATTTAAGAGAGAAAAAAGAAAATCTGAAAGCACGGATCTTGATGTAAGATCCGACGGACCTATATAGCATCTACTGCGACTTATAGCAAGACTGATGAATATATAAGGACGATTTTTTTTTGATCAAATAAGGGCTTACCCCTTCCGATTTTCATTACTGAAAACCACCACAATTCACAAGAAGTTCAGCACAACTCGTTGAGAAACCACTATTCAAGGGGCGGAGGCACAAGGGGCAGTGGAGCACGGTGAGGTCCATCGAGACCTTAGAGAGCTCCATCGTCGGGTCCTGTTTGGTCTGCATGATCTCGCCCTCCTCGTGCACAACCATCTCTCGACTTGGGCCGGGGTATTACAAAGCTTTACCGTCACATATTTTATACTACTTCAAGGTGCATTAAATCAACACATGCAAGTATCAAAAGGAGAGTCATGGCATGCATGCATGCGTTGTAATTAATGCATGGGTAAACGCAAATTATTGAAATATATCGAGTGCAGTGCTTTGATGTGTCGCGTCAACTCGTACATCAACGAGAAGTTTGATTATCCTCTCCCTCGCGGACTTAACAGCACCTGCCTTTGGCTCTATGACAGGTTGGCCACACACCCGTCGGGCCCACCTGTCATACACGCAAAGGCAGGAGCGTCCCTCCCTTGCCCATGAGCGTGCTGGCTGGCAAGACTAGGAGAAGCTTTCGCTACACGCTCTCCCTCCCGCATGTGGTGGACATGCAGCAGTTCAATCGGTGTCAGATGGCCAGAAGCGTACTGTAGTACTTGTCCAGTGCAGTAGTACTCCATCATTGTTCGACTTGCCGAAGAGGCGAAGAGCCAAGCGCAGCCCGGACGCTCGTGTGGCAGTTTCATGTGTAGAGTAGTCTAGGATAGCGTGTACCGTGCCTGTAAGCTCAAAATCGTTGGGGTCAGCTCCATGCTATGTGGCCGTCTCGAAGTTAAAAAAAATTAAAATAGTCTTCTGGCCCTACCTGAGACCCTGGTGATTGTAGTTTGCACGCTCATCTGGTCAAGACAGGAATATATATTTTAATTTGTCTTTTTTCGAAAAGGGGGGACTCCCCGGCCTCTGCATCAGAACGATGCATACGGCCACATATATTTTAATTTGTGGTGGGTAAATGTTAGAGGTTGCAGCAAATATATTGTACACTGCGGGTCTTTCAGCCAAGATTAGAGGCAAGCATGTGGGGCCAATGCTATGATGTGTCGCGTCAACTCGTACAACGAGGAGAAGCTTGATTTTACTACACGCCTTCTCCCTCACCCATGCGCGCGGTTGCTCGCAAACGAGGACAGGCTTTTGCTTAGTAGTACTTCTACAACAAGCTATCGGTCCCGCTCGCGGTGGACGGACATGCAGCAGTGGATTTGACACTGTAGAAGCAGTAGTAGTAACATCATTGTTCGTCTTCTCGAAGAGGCGAAGAGCCAAGCACAAACCGAACGTTGCAGTTGCGAACATTGGAGCACGCATATAGCCAGGCTCTTGCATGAGACAAAATTGCTATGTGAGCCCACTATTGTACTAGTACGTACAACTACTTGCTAGTATAGCCCTGTAAACCAGAAAGGAGTATTTGCGCTTCTAGAGATTTCAACAAGTGACTAGACTACACCGAGACAGAGTACATATGGAGCAAAATGAGTGAATCTGCACCGTAAATAAATACGTACTAGTTCTATCGTTTTCCTCTCCGAGGTGCACAATATTGAGTATACTGACTAGTCTCTTTTTGACACGCATTTACGTTTTTTTACACAGGACAGACGCAAGCGCTCATATACACGCGCATGCACTCACCCCTATGAACGCACACACGCACGACACTATCATCTTGAAATTTATGAAGTCACCATAGGCACCTCGTCGTCGACAATGTAGGAAAATTATGAGGGGGGTCTCTCCAACAGTGTTCCTTGGCTCGCACCTAGCATCAGGGTGGTCGAACTTGGAGTCATTCATCTGGTACACGTGGCATCTCAGATCTGGACACAAGGTGACGCGACCTCTCACTTCCTCCGCCATTTGAAGCGGCGCGCCGGTGGAGGGCTAGAATACTCCAATATTAGGTTGGCTCTATGTGATGTGGCAACTTCATATACTAACCGGATGCTGGATATACTCCCTCTGTAAATAAATACATGGTGTATTGTTTTATTCCTATCGGCGAGGTAACTTAATGTCTTTTTGCTACTTAATAGGATTACATGCAATGAACTAACCACCGCATGTGATGTTTGGTAGTCTCAAGTCATTGAAAGCATGCACGGGCACGGAGGGGGACGCTGCTTCATTGACTTACTGCACCTGCCTTTGGGTGTATGACACGTGGGTCCAACGGGTGGCTGGCCAACCTATCATACAGCCAAAGGCAGGTGTAGTAGAGGGGCGAGGAGTAGATGGCCAACACGCACGTGAATTCAATGCAGTCTGCACTTCTCATATAAAGGCTCCCGCCAGTCCAATCTACGAAATCCTACGCACCTACGCACCTAAGGGCAAGAGTGATCACTCCAATCGCAAGTTCAGTTGACTAGAAGCTAGACCCATGGAGGCGATGAGCGCGAGCATCAGCCGGCTATGCCAGATGGTCCACGAAGCCGGCCTGCATCCTGGCACCGAGGAATGTCTCCAGGTAGTGCTTGAGGCCGCCAGGGCGAGGGGCCGCTTGGACGACAGCTTCGTCTCCTTGTTCGACGAGGCCCTCGTCGGCTTCCTCGACAAGTTCACCGTCGTCAAGAAGCTCGCGGACGACCTTGACGTACACCTCCAGCCCACACGCCCAGGCTCTGTGATGCCTGCCACCCTCAACAGCCTCTATGGTGACAACCTCTTTGACGCAATGGTGGCCCTGCGACTGCCCACCGTCGCGCCGGAGAATGTCCACCTCGAGGTCGCGCTCGCCGCGCAGCGCCTGGCGTAGCAAGACACCATCAACATAATCACCCACGTCTACGCGCAAATCGTCCACAAGGACTACTACATGCAAGAGGAGGACGATAGGACGCTGGCCTTCTTGGACCGCAGGGCAACCTTGGACGGCATTGTTTAGAAGCACGTTGAGCTTGCCGCCAACGCCGCTGCTCCTCACACGTCGGTTGGTGACCCGGTGCACTAGGGCGTGAGGATGTCGTTGATGGATCTGTATGTATCTTTATCTTTCCGTCATATCCATGTAGTAGTATATGGTACTACTAGTAATTATCTTAACTTTCGCATCAACTTCATAATTTTCCTACGTACTCCATGCATGAACCGTGCCAGAACCAAACTTCTCATTACTCTAGGGGAAATCGTTATTTCTATCTATCGGTCGCCCCATGGAGCAGAACCAAATTTTACAAGTTACAAGTTCAAAAGGAAAAGCCTGCCGTGTTCGCGTTGCACCCCCACACGGTTTGTCCGGCACGCCGCTCAAGGGGGAATGCGTGCTGTGTTGCATTTTCACTTACAAGTGGGACCGCAGTTGAGCAAACCGACTATCGGCAAACCCCCACCCCGCCCACCGCGCGATGGCTGAGAAAACAGGAGGGAGAAGAGATGGCTGTAGCTAGCACGGACTCCAAGAAAATTGGTGTCGGATGGGACTCGTGTGGGTGGCGTGTGCCGTACTGCTAGACATGAATGCTAGTTATGGCCCATGCTACCCCACTATATCAAGGTGCTGGTTACTCCACTATATCGAGTACGTAGAAAAATTTCCTGGAGTCCGTGCTCGGCCCTCCTCTATCTCTCTTCTTAGCCAGCCAGCAGACACGCGGAGCCCAGCGTCCGTTTGCTCATATGCGGTCCCACATGTCAGTGAAAACGCAAGAGGACCCACTGAACCTGCACATCTTTCACCTCGACGTGCTGGTGATGAAAAAAAAATCCAATAAAGATCTTCGGTGGCCACTTTTGGAGTTACTCAAGAGTAGTAAGATTATATTTACAGTTTAACCCAAGATGCACATCACGTGGCTTCACCTACCACTCTATTTTCTTGCATGACACGACCTGGATGCTGGATGTCCCACGTGTCGACAAAAGGAGGAAGAACTCGACCAAATCTTCGGTTGTGCTCTCGGATTAGACTAGTTATGCTAACTTAAAATTTTATTGTGTAGAATGGATGCAAGTTTTGGTATTGGGAATAAGAGTACAATGATATATTGATAGAGCACAATTTAGTAGATGTTCTAGAAATTTTAGCTAGCATAGAGGCTAGAGATGAGACTAGTGCACTTGTTGATAGAATAGAGGCTAGACACGTCTACTTCTTTACACTCGAAGAAGAAAGAAGCACGCAAGATCGAGCCTCCGCAGATCAACAATGAATGCATCGAGAAGGCACTAATCCAACCTACAAGAGCAGTTATGGAAGTTGGATATCTTCTAAAATGTATTCTTGTGGTTCTTGTTTTCTTTGGTCTTGCTTTTATAGTCAAAATTTTGATGATGTATTTACATGTATGAAAAAATCAATGATGAAAAA
This sequence comes from Triticum aestivum, assembly GCF_018294505.1. Taxonomy (NCBI): domain Eukaryota; kingdom Viridiplantae; phylum Streptophyta; class Magnoliopsida; order Poales; family Poaceae; genus Triticum; species Triticum aestivum. Next base: position 592,238,350 of record NC_057814.1, on the reverse strand, counting down.
AAGATATGTGTTTGCAAAGAAAAATGTACGCGGTCGGGATGCGGTCGCGCGTTCGGCGCACGACCACCGCATCCGAGAAATGGCACGGACACGACCCCAACCCTACCCAAACGGACAGAATCCGGGCAAAACAGAGTTCCGTTTGGGGTCGTGCGTTGGAGTTGGCCTTACAAGTGGGACCGTAGTTGAGGAAACCGACTATCGGCAACCCCCATCTCGCCCGCCGTGCGATGGCTGAGTTAGAGAAACGACTAGGTTGAAGAGATTGCTGTAGCACGGACTCCAAGAAATATGGTGTCAGGTGGAAGTCGTGCTGGTGGTGTGTGCCGTACTCCTGGACGTGAATGCTTGTTCTGGCCCATGCCACCCTACTACTCCTAGTACTACTTATAGTAGTAGTATCGAGGATTCGAGGTGCTGGTTACGTACAGCAAACACATTAACATATGGCCCACCTCACACTGTGGCCAAATTTCCTGGAGTCTGTGCTAGGTTAAAAAGTGTTCTTTGTGAGGATGGGTGGCTGGTCTCAAGTTTAAAAATTGTTGTATTACGTAAGAAGACGTAGAGATAGTGCAGCATGTGAAGCTAGTACAAATAGTGTACTATTGTTGATTGGCCTCATCTGATAACCTGTTGCAATGCACGTACAATTATGTATTCGGAAAATATTTTTTTGCCTCGTCGCAGCACCCACTCAGAGAAGCTACTCGATAGCCATTCATAAATTTAGTAAGTTTATCACAGGCATATCATTTTATTACTTAGAACAGGTCATCAACCCACAACAACAACGAGGATAGATTATAAATACTAAAGTTTTCATCACACAACAAATAACAAGCAATGAAATGAACTTCAACTCAACCAATCCTCGGCGTTGGAAACGCTTGCTTTGAACCACAAGTGATTCTCTGGGAAGGGCCAGCTATTGTAAATCTCGAGGCCAACGCAGGACTGATCATCTAGGCTGAAGCGGCCTACTATATCACGACCAAGGTAGGTAACCACCGAAATGTCCGACGTATAGATACAGTTGCTTCTCATAAATGGTAGTAACGTTGTGTCAACAGCAGCTGGATCTGCTTTCACCATCATTGGATGGTTTTGTCCAAGGAAGAGCCAGTTTACTCCAAGAGCGAGTTTACTCCAAGAGTACTAATAAATAACTTTAATGTGTCCCGTCAACTCGCAGAACGATGAGAAGCTTGCTTACTACGCCTTCTCCCTCGCCAACGCGTGCGCGGTGGCTCGCAGCATGAGGAGAAACTTTTGCTTACAAGCGGTGGACGTGCAACAGTTCATTTGGTGTCAGATTGCCAGAAGTACTACTGTAGTACCATCATTATTGTTCGACTTCCGGAAGAGGAGAAGAGCCAAGCGCAAGGTCACCTACTAACCTAGTACAGTACTACTATAGCCAAAGCTGGTCCACCTTTTTAGAGCATGGTTAATAAATATAGGCAGCTCTTGCAGTGGCACATCATTTAGAGCAAGTACTCTCTTCGTAGGAACAAAGGAAGTGAAACAAAAGTTGGAGTGGATGCTAGATTGCCAATTAAAAGATGATTACATAGGAAAAAAAATCCTATAGCATCCTATCCTATGAATCAAACGACCAATGTAGGAAAATTATGAGGGGGTCTCTCCAACAGTGTCGCACCTAACATCACGGTGGTCGAACTTGGAGTCATTCATCTGGTACACGTGGCATCTCAGATCTAGACACAAGGTGACGCGACCTCTCACTTCCTCCGCCATTTGAAGCGGCGCGCCAGTGGAGGGCTAGCATACTCCAATATTAGGTTGGCTCTATGTGATGTGGCAACTTCATATACTAACCGGATGCTGGCTATACTACTACGGTACTCACACTCCAAGAAGTGACTTGAAAACCATTCATAAATTGAGTCTATGACATGCATTCGCAACTGAAATGTACCATTCATTAAATACAACAAGTCATCAACACACAACGACAACGAGGATACATGTTGGATTATAGATTATTTCCAACAAAACATTCTAGCAAATACTAAAGTTTTCATCACACAACAAATTACAAAGCAATGAAATGAACTTCAACTCAACCAATCGTCGGCGTTGGAAACGCTTGCTTTGAACCATAGGTGCTCTGGGAAGGCCAGCTATTGTCAATATCAAGAGCAATGCAGGACTGATCATCCAGGCTGAAGCGGCATATATCAGGACCAGGGTAGGGAACCACCGAAATGTCCGAGGTATAGATACAGTTGCTTCTCATAAATGGTAGTAACGTTGTGTCAACAACAACTGGATCGCCTTTCACCATCATTGGATAGTTTGGTCCAAGGAAGAGCTAGTTTGTTCCAAGACTATCAATACTGAACCAGGGAGAAGGTGTTTGCGCTAGCACACTAGTATCCGTCCTGAATACCATGCAATGGGTGTTGGAATAGGTCAGGAGAGGGCGACCATGGGAGACAACACCTGCTTCCTCAGTAGTAACATTCTGAGTGCACTGTGTACAGACAAGAAGAGGTGATCCATCGGAATTAGTTGCCAGGCACCACTGAGTATATAAGTTCTGCTCCTCCTCATGCTCGTGATCATCACCATCGTCATCTCCCCCTTGCTTATAAATTTTTTGAAGTATAGGTGGTGGAATGTTCACAGGACCTTGGAAACACAAGAAGAAGGTTAATTAGTAAAGGGAAACTTGCTAACCCGCATGCATGTGGATGAAACAATTATAATTACGGTGGAAGACAAACGTACCGAAACTACGAGGATCCCATGCAAAAACAGTGCCACGGGTGGTGGCAGCAAACACAAGATCCTCGTATTCAATTGCATCACAGTACACATCCGTGTATAGAAACTGATTTTTGAGCAATATCCATCCAGTCGAACCACGAAGGACGGCAACAAGCTTGTCGAAGATAGCAACAACTTGATAGTTCTTGTAATTCCAAGAGCGGTTGGGAACTCGACAAATTGCTATCTTCAGTAGACGACAGTCACCATGATCGTATTTGAACGTACGTAGATCATCTGTGTGCTCAACCTCAGGGCACTCGGAGATTTTTGGAAGTGGAATCCGCTGACGAGTGTACACATTCACAAGTTCCCACTCGCAATTGTACCCAATATAAACAACCCAATCTCCATTTGTGCCAGCCCAGGACTTACCCTTAAGCGATGGCATCTTGACATCACACGTATCATTATCAAGCGGCATCAACTTGCGCAAGGCGAGGCCTCCGTCGTCCGCGCCCATGCGAACAGGCTTATAGCAAAGAAGATAAGGGAGATCAAACCACTCCTGGACCCTTGGGTTCCTTGTAATGATGTTATTAGTTGAGTCGAGAATGGGCTTGAACGAACCTGCCATGCTAGCCGAGGTGATGACGTCACACCGATCAATGAGTTCCCCCACCACGTCATCTTTCAGATCGGGGCAAGAATAACGGGGTCGTTTCCAGCTTGTTCCCTCCATGGAGAAGACGATCGAACAATGGAAGAAGGAAGGGTGAAGGCAAATGGAGGAGGGAGGAAGAGCGTGCGACAGCAGTTTCAAATCGAGAGGGAAAGCTGAAGAGTCGGTGGACGGTTGCCAGTTTGCCACGGTACACGAAGAGGCGCCCCGGCCTACACGTCCTTTCGGAAATTGTACAAAACAACTCGCCGTCGTCTCACTGACATGTTGGAACAGGACCACATGTCAACGAAACATCGTGTGTAATTTCTCGTGCAAAATGCGATCTGGCCGCGTTGGCCCGTGGTGCCGCATTATTTCTCGACTTTATTTTTATAATGGCGTGCCATTCAGTTTTGAAGCACGACTAACTGGTATTGTTTGCAGAGAAAATATAAACTACTCTACCACTACTCCACCTCTAGTACTAGTAGTATAAAAAAGATATATAGGCTGGAGCTTCAGAGCTTTCTTGCTAAGGGCTGCCCACTTGCTTCTCACACTATCACCCTCTCTCCAGATCTAAAAAAGACGGCCTCTCTCTCCCTCCTCACCGGTGGTCACAGATCCGCCGGGGAAGAAAAGGATGTGCAGTGTTGACGCACTCGTCGTCGGCGAGCGAGGTCACGCACTGACGACAAGGCCGTCCTCTCAGACCTAGCGCCCGCGCGGGATGGCCTCCGTCCCCAAGCTCGCTGTCGTAGTGCGTGTGGAGGACGATGACCACGAGCGAAGCCACTTCCCGCCGACCCTCAGGTATGCTACCTCTTTTCGAACCATACCCTTGTTCTATTGCCCCATCTGCCATGTCGCTGCATGTGGATCTTTTTCCACTCCACCATCTTCCCAATTTGTTATCCTCTGCTCTGCTGGTCACGCAGACAAAAACCTTAATTTGCACTATTAAAGGAAACCCTACTTCATGCAGATTAATCCATGTCTGGGTTGAATAAGGAAAGGAAGGGAGACTGTACTGTCCAAGAGAGTAGGCATCGAACCCGCATCTAGGTTGAGAAGGGGAAAATCAGTAGCTAAGGAACGAGTCTCGTGTCTCTTGGTTGAAGAAGGGTAGAAAGGCATGACAACGCAATAGAGAATGACCAGGTCGATCGGTTTGTTGTCCTCACATAGGAAAAATGTGGCTAAACATAACAAAAATGGGACGTAATCCACATATGCTGCCTGGATATTTGTTGCTCTGGGCAACCATACCTCCCTCACCACTCTATGCGTCCGTGGAGGTACATCGTACTGGTGCGCCCACTGTCCGAATGGGCCTCGCATGCTCTTAGTCTAACTTTTTTGCTGTTAGTATAACGCCAGCAGTCAAGTCAAGCAATGCTACTGCTAAAGTGATGCCACATTTAACTAATGCCGCACTCAGTCTAATGCCACCGATAAATTTAAGCAATGCCATTTAATGTCACTGGATTATTTCAGGGTTAGCTGTTGATTGTGGATGTACTAAAGATTTTTCAACTAAGGCATTCTAATGATGTTGCACAGCCAGTATACCAACGATGAAACTTGTTACTACCTTCAAATTTTTGCACTGTTAATGCTTATAGATTACATACCTCACTTTCATGAGATAAGTTAATTTTTTTGTACAGTGTCACCAAAATGCCAAGGCGCTGATGTCATTTTATTTTGGTTAAACTGCACAAAAAATTATGAAGACAAGAGGAAAGGTTAAGAGTGGACACCTCCTCCTCCGGCTGTTCTCTTGATTCGTTCGATCAAGTTTTTATGTTTGATCGATTATCAAGATTGGGATATCAGTTTTTAAGGTCCCCCCGAGTTCGAAATGATATTTACCTTAGAGGTACATGGTTTGCAATTCTTTTATACTGTCATTAGTTAATAATGCTAGTTACCTTCAGACTTTTGTATTTGGTTTAATGCTCATGCACAGCTAGTATACCAATGCTGAAACGTGTTACCTTTACATTTTGTATTGTTAATTCTTATAGAAATCTTCCAGTGCCAGAGTTTATTGAAATCTGTTCAGTAAAACCATTGTATTGTACCCTGTAATAAAATAACTACTCTACTGTTGCACTAGCCACTGGATTAATGTATATTTGTAGTATTCAAAATTTCGAATGGTGTTGCATTAGCGTATGGACATAAATAAAGGGTGGCAAGCTTTCCCAGATATGTGCTCAAGAAAACTACTACCTGTTTTTCTAAATACTAGTAGACGTTTGGGTAGTTTAAACTGAACCGCAAAAACCTCTTATATTAAGGAACAGAGGGTGTAGAGTTCACTCAAATTATCCCGGTAAAGCTAGTCACACCTTTGTTAAAATTAATGTTCATTATGTTATCGGAGGAGGTCTGTAAGTTTGTCTCTAATGCCTGTCGACTACATACCTGACATCATGATGTAATGTTAAGTCATTTCCTTTTGTACAGTGTCATTGAATTGTCAAGGCCGTGATGGCATTTTATTTTAGTTGAACTGCACAAAATATGCTTAAAAGAAGAGGAAAGGTCAGGAATCAATCATTCTTTCAGAAAGAACTATATATGCCTTTCTGACATAAGCCTCTGTTGCCTTATTTATTCCTTCAAAAAGGTGGTTAGAAACAGTCTTGCTACCTTTTCCCATTAAGAAATTGGAATGCTTATATTTGTGAGTCAATGCTTCAACTAGTGCCACTTTTATAGTAATCACACTTTCAATATCTATGCAAACAGGGATGCTCGAGTTTAGTGGAACTGCACAAAAAGTCGAATTGGTTCAACATTAGGAGCATGTTTTCTCCCAAACCTTTATATCCAATTGGTGGCACTATGAGATGTTCATTAAGAAGGTACATGGTTTGCTACTATCTTGCTACTCTTTTTGTACTGTCATTAGATAGTAATACTAGTGGTTTGCATGTGAATTTATTGGCAGGGTGGACCTACATTGGAGGTGCAGGACATGATTCAATGACTGGATGCTCAATTTCGGTTGTATCGATTTCACCTCTTCCATCACTGCGAACATGGATATCCTTGGTCTGATGAAGAATAGGCGCTATATTTCTGCTCTGAACAAGCAAATCAATTCAGTATGAAATTGTCCAGGGCAAAACATGACTGTATCAAATTGTCCAGTGCAAAACATGACAGATCTAAGCAGAAGAGACATGTTTAAACCGAAATTACAAGGTGGGGTATATGTTTACTAGCTGCTTGATATTTGTGCAGACAGAGATGTCTGCCCGTTGCTATTTAGCAAACACACAAAGTGACCGCAATTTTGGTTGAACTGCACAAGAGAATAGTATAGTCACTGCATGCAGTGCCATTTGAAAATAGACACAGAAAGATTGGATAGTCACTTCATGGACTACAAAAAAGTAGTACTGTACTATTTATTGGCAAACACTTGGTGCTTCATTGCTTTGGTCTGATTATACAATGGGCATCATTTTGCCTAAGTTAAAGTTTGTATTCCGAAAAATAGTCTCGCCGTGTGATCAAGAGAAGACCAAATCATATTGCAGTGGATGTTCCTCCATCATGTGTGGTTCATTCCCATGGTTCCAGCTGTTGGTGAAACCACTTACGTTTGCAAGAGGAATTGTAGACTTCACAAACAAATTTTTCATTCAGTCTGTACTGAATGTTGGCCAAGAGAAGCATCCATGTTAGTAGGAAGAACATATGTTTTTTCTAGATCTTTGCTTTTGGAGCTACATATTTGTATATGATCTGTGAATCATTGAGATGCATTAACATGTTGATCTTATGTATGGGAATTGTACTAGTTGGTTTTAGTTGTGGCTGATCTTTTCTTTTGGAGCTACATATTTGTATATGATCTGTGAATCATTGAGATGCATTAACAGTTCCTTATATCTGTTCGCTCAGTGTTTACAAGTTACCGATCGATCACTAGCTAGCCTACTAATGCGCTCCTGGCTGTTTTAGTTGCGACGCAAGATCCGAAGTGGCAGTTTTTTGAATAGAAATGCCTACCTCTGAAGAAACTGACAAGCTGCTCTGAAGAAAATGCCATGCGAATCTGAAGAAACTGCTAGCGAAAACGTTCGCAAATGCCATATCTCCCAGCTAAAGTTCATCAATTAATGCCCTCGGCTGCGACTCATTGCATGCTGCTCCGCGTACTGGCTGCGAGCGATTTTGAGTGCCCGCATGCAGCCGGCCGTAATTAAGGCAGCTAACTGATGCGAAAAAAGATGCGCTTTAATTGTTGCGGGCCTTTTAAATCCGTGGAATCATTATTGACAAGGAGGGAGATGATTCGAGTGCACTCGTTTGACCGTAATGCCGGCGTGCGACCCAGCACGGACGGGACGGGAAGGCAAGTCAGAATTTCAGTTTCTCTAGTTTTCCACGGCAAGCTGGCGTGCTAAGCCATGCCTGCTTCATTATGCATTGAATTCCGATGACCGCCGCGCTACCTTCCGCTTATAAGTATTGTTTCTCGGCCTTCTATGGTGGCACCGTGACCCAACTCGCCCTATCCTGATAAGCCCCCACCGGCCCGACGTTGCTCGCCACTTATCCTCGCTCTCGCCACGTCCGCCATGCCCCCACCCGTCCGCGATAGGCGTGGCCGGAGGAGGTCACCGCCGGAACTAGTGTTTGGTTTTTCACCGGAAGGCAGACGGAGGGAGGAGGCATTCTATCGGTATTTAGATGGCAATGCGGAGATCGAGGACTTGTTGGAGCGCGACCGCCTGGCGGAGGAGCAGGAGTTGTTGGAGCGCGACCCCTTGGCGGATGAGCAGCGTATCGCCGATTTGCGCCGCCAGCGGGACATGGAGCAGCAGCGCACCGACGCTCTGAGTCGCGAGCAGAGCGCCCGCACGTGGACCGACTATGTGGAGGCCGGCGCCCGGCAAATAGCCCTGGAGGCTGTCGGGCACGCACGCGTTTGCGAAGCCGATATTTACTACCAGCTCGTCAAGTGGGTTTCCCGGTTAGAAGCCGAAGCTTCGGTGGACCACGCCGGCATGGAAAGGGCCAACGCGTGCGAGCAACGTGCCCTATCGCACCTCTGGCAAGTCCGAGGCGAGGCGGAGGAAGCCGGTGCCGGCATTTAGCATGTACCGCAGATGGCGGCCGGCATCGTCTAGTTAGCTAAGAGTAAGTTAGTACTTGTACCCTACTAGAGTATTAGTGGAAGTAGATAGTTAACTTGGCTATGATGGTTGTCAACGTGGAAGTTCAGTACTCTATATGTGGATCAGACCTGTTACTTTGCTCTGAATGTTGAACTTTCCGTTTGAACATATGGAATGGGTTGTTATTTTTTTAAATGGGTTGTATTTGTCCTCCACGGGTTTAGAGGCTGACTTGTGGGCCTACCAAGTTAACTCGTACACAACCAGGAGATGATTGTACGTGGAGAGGATGACAGCAAGGACCCGCCAAGGTCATGGCAGTACGCAAGCAAAGTGCCTCCTTATTTCAATCCAATAAAAAAATGGCTCCTCGTAATGGATTTCTGACATCTGGGTCCCATGCCATTGTCAACGTAGTCAATAAACGAGAGAGTTGCACAACGAGCGGCTGACATCAGGGACCCAACAGCTCGCCCAGTTATTTTTGTTTTGGGTTAATTTGATAAATGCCACTCCAAATCTGGTGTTTCTAAGAAATGCCATTGCAATTTCCAAACTTTGAAAAATGCCATTTCATGCCATCCCCAGTGGCATTTTTCGAAGTCTGGAGTGGCGTTTTTCAAAGTTTGCAAATTGCAGTGGCGTTTTCCAACGTTTGCAAAAATTGCAGTGGCTTTTTTCAAAGTTTGGAAATTGCAGTGGCATTTTTATGAATCGCCATATTTGTTGTGGCATTTATCTAATTTGTTTTTGAGACGGAAGCAGGGTGTCAACTGGGTTGTGCGGGGCACTCTGGCATGTCTAGACAGCCTTCTCTTTTATGTTTACCACAAACCAGCCCAGTAGTTTTTTTTTCTTTCTGAAAATGGCTAGCCCAGTTTTTTTGTGATTTGACAAGTAAGTCGCTTTGTCAGGCCTATTGGGCTGCAAATCTTTCAAGACGAGGAGAGCTTCATTCGGCTGGACGAGAAAATGGCCTATCAGTAATGAGAAATGGGTTATACATTTTTAAAACACATCAAACCGGAAATTACTTTCAAATTTCTTTTTTCCATTTCAAGATTTTAAATTGCATTAATTTTTATGCACGGACAATTCGTTGGATTTTATATTGATATACATTTATTTTTTAAATCAGTTTGAATGTGACTCGAAATTTCGGGATTAAAAACAGTTCGGACCGCACCAAAATATGCAACATTTCGTATAATTTTTTAACCGTGGCCACAATATGGGCTGTAATACTACCAAAAAGAATATGGGCTCCAAAAAAAACCTTCAGAATTAGCAAATGGGCTGTAAATTATTAGAAATAATGGCAGATGGGTTGTATTCTGTTTTCCACAGATTTGAGGCTTTCCTAAAAAAAGGTTGACACAAAAGCAGTGACTGTTGGATGTCCATCCAACGGCCATTGTGCTTCTTCAATCTCAGCTCTTCCTGCTCCAGCCGCTCAAACAAGCGCCGGCGGGACTGCCTGCTCCCTCCTCCCCGCGGCCGGCTGTGCTGCCACGCAGGCTTCACCGCCCCACCGTACTCCCATCGCTGGCCTAGCCATCTCTCTACTCACCCACACCTGTTGTTATTCTTCGGCGACAGCAGACGAACCAGTAAACCCTCGTATAGTCGTACTCCCCTCCACGTGGGAAACAACTGCCGAGTCTTCCCTGCCTCCGTGTCGTTCCCTTCCTAGGCCTCGCCGTCGTCCACCAGCCTGGTGCTCCCGGCGCGGCCTAGTTAACGTGGTCAACGACCGACATGCATCTGAAGTGGACTGTACGTGGAGAGGCTGACAGCTGGGTCCACGGCCGCACGCAAGGAAATGCCTCCTTATTACGCGCAAAATAATGATTCCTCCACCTGACATCTGGGACCCACCGAAAGGGCCTCTGTATTTTGCGAAATAAACGTTACCGCCGCTGACAGCTCGGACCCACTAGCTATATCTTCGCACGCAAGGAAGTGCGTCCTTATTACGCACAAAAAATGAATACTCCCCCTGCTAGCTGGGACCCAGTATAGTGGCAGGCTGACTTGTGGGCCTACTAAGTTGACGGGGACGGAGGGCTTTGTCAACTTAGTGAATATGAACGATTCTAGCTCCAGTGACCGTATGATGTCCATCCAACGGCCGTAGTGCTTCTTCAACCTCTGGTCTTGTTGCTCCAGCCGCCCAAAGTAGCGCCGGTCATGCCGCATGCTCCTGCCTCCCATGGCCGGCTGTGCTGCCGCGGAGAACTCACCGCCCCCTACTATTCCCACCGCTGGCCAGGCCCTGCGGCGGCGGCAGCCTCACACCGCAGCCGAACCAGTGAACCCTCGTACTCCTCTCCGCGCGGGCTTCCACTGCCGCGTCTTCCCCGGCTCCGCATCATCCCCTTCCTAGGCCTCGCCGTCGTCCACCGCCCTGGTGCTCTCGGCGCGGCGTGGTCCACGTGGTCAAGGAACGGCTTCCCTCGGACGTGGACTGTACATGGAGAGGCTGACAACTGGGTCCACAGCCGCAGCAAGGAAGTGCCTCCTTATTACGCGGAAAATAATTATTCCTCCACCTGACAGCGGGGACCCACCGGACGGGCCACCGTATTTCGCGAAAAAACATTTCCCCCTGACTGCCAGCAGCCGCAAGGGCTATAACAAAAATTGCGAAAATATCTCCTTTTAATTGGCGACTATCAAATAGATCAGAAAATGTTACGAGATTTAGATTAATTGAGACCCACCAGCTACATCTTCGCACGCAAGGAAGTGCGTCCGGGCAAAAAACGATTCGCCCCGCTGACTACTGGGACACACCAGCTACATCTTCGCAGGCAAGGAAGTGCCTAACAGTCGGGACCCACCTAGTCGAAGCGTACGTAGCATTGTCATTCTGGTCGCGAACATGTACGTACATAGTGGTTGATGTAGAGGCGCCCACGTGTCGTAGTAGAGGCGCGCACGTAGCATGTACACGTACGTACAGCGGCCAGTGTGCAAGAAAGAAAATACGGCCATGTACGTACATACGGGCAGGGTCTCGAACGCCTACTCGCGCATACGTACGGCCAGGGCTCGTGTACATGGCTGGGTCGGAACGGAGAAACAGCGTCGTCGTCGTGTTCATGGGGAGCCAACCGGCTGGGTCGGAACGGAATGCATCGTCGTGTTCATCGGGAGGGCTTGGACGGAACAGTCGATGGAAACGAGGCCTGACGTACCGCAGAACGGAGAAAACGGCCTTGTGTTCGACCGGTCACGTTTGAAACGGGATCCTGTTCATCGGGAGGGGTCTGGCGTACCGCAAAACGGAGGAAACGGACCTCCTACGGTCGAAACGGGGGTCCTGTTGATCGGGAGGGGTGTGGTGTACCGCAAAACGGAGGAAACGGACTTGTGTTGGAGCGCTACGGTCGAAACGGGGGTCCTATTCATCGGGAGGGGTGTGGCGTACCGCAAAACGGGACTCCACGGGACACTGTTCATCTCCACCGTCGACCCCCTCCACCCTCCACGGGCTACTGTTCATCCACCGTCGACCTCCTCAAGCCTCCACCTGCGACTGTTCATCCACGGGCTCCTGTTCATCCAGCCTCCACCACGCGCTACTCCACCGGCTACTGTTCAACCAGCCCTCTCCACGGGCTCCTGTTCAACCACCCCTCCACGGGCTACTGTTCATCCAGCCCTCCACCGTCTACTGTTCATTCTGCCCTCCACGGGGTGGTCATGTTCATCCTGCCCTCCACGGGGTCCTGTTCATCCAGCCCCAACCGGCTCGATCGATTGGGGTCCTGTTCATCCAGAGGCAACACCACGGGGTCCTGTTCATCCACCCCCACCAGGAACTGTTCATCGAAACCCCCCCAGCAACACCCACTGTTCATCCAGAGGCAGCATCGATCGGCTTCAGTTAGCAGCAGTAGCGAAGGAATCGCTCGATCGGGTTCAGTTAACAGCCATCGATCGATCGCTCAGGTTCAGTAACGCGTAGCCTGTAGTGCAATCACTCGGGTTCAGTTAGAGCCCAACGCCTCGCTCGGGTTCAGTTAGAGCCAACGCCTCGCACACACGCGCGTACGTGTACGAGAGAAACGCGCATCGCTTGGCCGCCGACCTCCCACCGTAACCGGGAACTCCCCGAAATTTTCCTCGCCCTCGCTTGTACCACGGTTTTTTCCGTCATGGACGGCCCAAAGAATGTCGTGCAGCTGCGCCTCCGGCCCGCCCAGGACGAAAAGCCCATTTTCTGTCATGATTTTTTGTCATAGAAGTAGGAGCCCACCACATCTATGATGATACCGGGTTTTGTCACAATTATCGTCATAGAAGTGTCATATGTATGACAGAAAAAAAATTCATTCGGCCCAAAATGTCACGGATGTGTCTTTTTTTTTGTAGTGAGAGATGATCTTAATATCATAAACACTTCACCTTTCACAATCATGAGTGACAAGCAGAAGGGATTAATAAATGCAGTGATAAAAGTGTGGCCAGATGCAGAACATAGGTTTTGTGTGACACATTTATCAAAACTTTCATGAGAAGCACAAAGGAGAAGTGCTGAAACAAGACTTATGGGCCATAGCAAGATCTACTAGCAAGCAGAAGTGGAGAGCAAATTGTCAGAAGATGGATGAACATAGTGCTGCAGCTTTTAATTGGACTGAGAGATTGAATCCAAAGACATGGGTGAAAGCATTCTTCAGTGAGTTTCCTAAATGTGACAAAGTGTTGAACAACAATTCTAAAGTTTTCAACAGTTACATCTTGGATGCTAGGGAGATGGCAGTGCTTTCAATGTTAGAAAATATTTTCTACAAGCTTATGCACAGAATGCAGAGCAAACAAAGAGAAGCAATTGAAAAATGGACAGGACATATCTGTCCCGAGATTCTCAAAAAGCGTGAAAAGAATATTGAATATGCAGCTAACTGTCATGTTCAAGGTGTTGGACAGGAACTGTTCAAGGTGCAGTCAGGTCCTAACAGGTACAATGTGGACCTTGCCTTGTTCAGGTGTGATTGTGGTAGATGGCATCTGTCAGGAATACCTTGTAGCCATGGAGTTGCATGTATGAGAGAAGAGAGGATTGATCCAGAGGAAATGGTCCATGAGTGCTACTCTGTCCAAACATATTTGAAAGCCTATGGATACAATCTGATGCCTCTTAGAAACCCTGAAATGTGGGAGAAGATGGATGGGGATAAAGTCTATCCACCTATCTTCACTAAACAACTAGGAAGGCCCAAAAAAACAGGAAAAAGACACCAGAGGAAAAGATGAAAGGTGGTGTTAGAGTGGTAAACAAAAATGGAGTGACAATGCACTGCTCCATATGTGGCAGACCTGATCACAACAGGAAGGGACACTACAAATACCAGGAAGCTCAAATGGGACCTACAAATCCAATAGAAGATGAGGACTATGATGATCCAACATTTGTAGAAGTACATAACTTATTTCTTGCATTTTACATAAATCTTTCTGAACTTCTTTGCTCATCTCATAACTCATCTCACAGGGCTTACTTCTTGCATTTATTTGTTGTGCAGAACATTTTTCCTCACTTGTTAAACCCTAGCATGGATCCAAGCAGGTTGCCAGACAGCATGGTTTCAAGCATGGCCAGGAGGGAGAGATCTCACAGGGCTCCACAAAGGTTTCATGGCCCCCTACCAGAACAATCAGCATTTGTTGCAGCTGCTGCTGCTTCAATTCCCCAGCCAACAGTCACAAAACAGATGAACATTGGGAGAACTGAAAGAGGAGAAGGCTAGCAACCTGCTAGCAGAGGAAAAAAGAAAAAATGCAACAGCTGGCACACCTTCAGGTGCAGGGAGGGGCAGTGGAAGAAATGCAGCTGGCACAACTTCATGTGCAGGGAGAGGGAGAGGAAGAAATGCAGCAACTGGAGGATCTTCAGGTGGAGGGAGGGGCAGAGGAAGAAATGCTGCAACTGGAACAACTTCAGGTGCAGGGAGGGGCAGAGGAAGCCATGCAGCAGCTGGAGGATCTTCAAGTGCAGGGAGGGGCAGAGGAAGAAATGCAGCATCTTCAGTTGCAGGAACATCTGCAGGTGAAGCAGGGAGAGGCTTTTTATGGTTGTTGTGTGGAGATGACAGACCTATGGTGATTCCAGATCTGAATGCAGCGCCTGATGAATGAATTTTCTCCTTTGTTGTTGTTGCAAGTTCAGTGACGAACTGTATCTTGGTATTAGTTCATGGGTGAAGTTTTTAGGGGCATAAATTTGTAACTTGTTGATTTTACTGAATTTGCTGAATGCTGTCATGGGCATTTGCTGAATTTTACTGAAATTGCTGTCATGAGCTAATGTTGTCATCTGCATTTGCTGAATATTGCTGAAATTGCTGTCATGATGCACTGCTGTCATGTGCATTTGCTGAATATTGCTGAAATTGCTGTCATGATGCACTGTTTGCTGAATATTACTGAAATTGCTGTCATGGGCATTTGCTGAAAAAAACTAACTGAATTTTTTCATATGCATTTGAACTAACTAAATGAACTAACTGAATATGCTGATGAACCACATTTGCTCCATTTTACTGAATTTGGGTGAACTGAGACGCCCAAAATTAAAAAAAGTAAAAACAAAAAAATGTTTGGCCTGGGTCTCGAACCCAGGACCTGTGGTTAGAGAAGTAGAGTGCAATGCCAGTGCGGTAAGAGTAGAAGCTTATTAGTGGTAGATGCACAAACTTACTTGTAGTCTTCACAGATGCCCACTCCCACTCTGGACGGTTCGCGTTCCCACCCACCGCGCCGCCCACCACTCCCCACTCACCACTCCCCACCCGCCGACCACGTCGCCTCCACTCCCCACTCCACTCCCAACTCACCACCGCCGGCCACCGCCGCCATGGCGATCGAGCCCTAGAAGCTCGCACTGGAGGATCTGGCGGCAACAACCAGTCGTTCCGCGCGCAGATCAGAGAGGTCTGCAGCTGGTTCCCGAGCGCAAAGCTCCTGCTCAGTCACGCGCGCGGCTTGGCCAAGCAGCTGACGGACGGCGAGAAGGCGCGTGCCTTCCCCAGAGGCCACGCTCGGGTGCCGCCGCCGTCCTTCCTCGTCTGGGCAATGTGGGAGGCCACGCTCAGCGTGGATCCATACCAGCGAGCTAGGTGGTGGATGTACCGCTCCACCACCTCTATGGCCTTGGTCCCCCTCGACGGCGACCTTGCGGACGCTGTCGGCTTCGTCCTCGCGATGCCTACTCCAGTCGACCCTGCGGACTACGCCTCTGACGACGACCTGACAGAGGTTGTTGTCGTCACTGACGACGACACGGATGAGGAAGAGGTTGTGCTAGTTGCGCCGGTTGCCGTTGAGGGTGGAAGAAACATGCCCATCGATGTCGAGCTGCTGCCGGACGTCGAGCTCCTGCCAGAAGACGTGAAGGTCGAAGAAGAAAAGAGGTGAAGGAGCCAGAGCCAGAGCAAAAGAAGAAAAAGGGGGTAGTGAAGAAGGATCCAGTGCGCCGCTCCATCCGCCTGCAACAGATGAAGAAACATTGAAGATGTCTGCAGCTGCTGGAGTAGAAGAAGAAGCAGTGAAGAAGAAGAAGGGAGTAGTTAGGTATGCTGATTATATATTGGCATATAAGTTACCTATGTTGAACTGAAGATGCTGTTGAACTGTTATCTATTTTGAGCTGCTGTTGTTGAACTGCTATGTTGCCTATGTTGCCTATGTTGCCTATGTTATCTATGTTTCCTATGTTGCAGTGTTGCCAAATATTGTGTTGCTATGTGTGTTGCATTCTGCCCATGTGCACACATCCAAAAATAGAATGTACCAAGTGCTCACTTTCTGCCAAATATGCCAATATTCCATACTATACTACCTGAAGATCCCTGAGCCCCTTCCAAATACAATGGTCTCAATTTAACTTACCTGAAATTTGCACTGTTAAGTTAAATGAAATTTGCTTGATCTGAATTTTGCTTGCAGTTAAGTTAACCGAAATTTGCTTGCATTATCTGAATTTTGCTGCAACTATCTAAATTTTGGCACAATGCACACTTTCACTTCTCTGAAAAACAATTTCATCATCATTTCTTCATGAGGCAAAAACAATTTCATCATCATCACCATGTGCACAATTTCAGTGCTCTGAAAAACAATTTCAGTTCATCATTTCTTTATTTGGTCAGTACTACATCAACATTTCTGAACTTCTTTCATCAGTACTACATCAACATGTCTCACACTAAAAACACCCTACTTGCTAACAATGACAGCTAGCAGAATGGCAAACAGGCCAACATACAGAAGAGCTCCAAAACAAAAAATCTTATCCCTAAATTGCTCTCTTTGCTTCTGCATCTTGACAATTGCTTTCTTTTCTTTCTCATTTCTTTTAGTTTCTGCTTCAAGTACTTTAATCCTGGCCTCCAACTCCATATTCTTCATGGCTAGATCCTTAATCCTGGCCTCCAACTTCATTGCTCTGCCATCCCTTTCCCCAGCCCACTCCTGAAAAAATGATAAGCAATTCAAGTCAAGAACTCCTGAAAAATGATGAGCCACTGCAGCTCATTATTCCTGGGATTTCTGTACTTACCTTCTTGCCACCGAAGTCAAGAACTGCAGTGACCCTGGCGCTAGGTTCTCCAGGCCCGCCGCCGCCCAGGAACCCGTCGGCGTCGACGCCTACTACATGGGATCGTAAGCCACCGCTCTGCTTCTCGCCGCCGCCGCCACCGGACGCTCTCATTCTCTCGCTGTCGGGATTTGGACAGGGGAAAATAGGAGAGAGCTAGGGATTTGGACAGGGATAAAGAAGACAAGTGAAGCAGGGACTACGGGCGTGATTTCCAAAAACGTTGAGGGGTTTTCTGCAAAAGAGCCAGTCCGACCAGGTGTGCCACGCAGCAGCCAGCTGGGCGCCAATTGTCTGCCTCTGATTGACTGTGGACTAAACCATCACATAGTTTGCA
Source organism: Triticum aestivum (assembly GCF_018294505.1). Taxonomy (NCBI): domain Eukaryota; kingdom Viridiplantae; phylum Streptophyta; class Magnoliopsida; order Poales; family Poaceae; genus Triticum; species Triticum aestivum. The sequence continues at coordinate 592,220,861 of NC_057814.1, read as the reverse complement.
AGTTTGTGGATGAGTTGATCACCTTTTGCAAGTTTATGGACTAAACCATCACATCCAATGTAAGTTTCTGGGCCTCTAGTGCTCTTGCCTCTTGATATATCACCATAGACCTTTTTGAAGAAGAGAAAAACAGAACGGTTTGCCAGGCTTGGCGATGGAGCGTGTCGGTGGCAGCAGATCCCTTGCTCTGGGGATGGTGGTACCGATCGAGCAGCCGCCATATTCGTAGAGCGAGGCTTCTATTACTACCTCGCAAAGGCAGCGTGGCGGTGGGCAAATGTCAGATCCGACCGACAGCCGGGTCGCTCCGAGGGCCGCGCCGCGCCGTGCGCTGGGCCGGGTTACCTACCTACGTTACGTGGCCATGTGAATGCGACGTGCCACGGCCACGGCTCGGATCCACCGACTTGTGCTGACGACGAGGCCACGACGTACGTACGTACCGCGCCGCCGCAGTCGCTGTGGCGCGCTTGGCCTTTTCTGCACGTACGCCATGCGCATGCACAGTGATGTACTACTCCTACGGTCCTACTTCCGAGTTTGGACGCCAGCGAGCCGGCGACCACGCGCCGAGACTACGTACGTACGGCAGCAGTGACCGCACTACGTGCCGCGCAGTGCCAACGGGGCGACGACGACGACGGCCGTTTGTAACTTGGAAGATCATTGCCGAGAACCGAGAGATCGATCATCTGAGAATCATTGTGGTTGTGAGCCTCACTCTTGAGCGTTTTGGTGCTTACTTACTTACCATCTCCTGATGACAGAACCTGCAAGTTATTTCACATATCTTTAGACTTTAGGCACACGTACGAATTTGCTTTTAATTTTTTGGGCACGGAAGTGGTATAGCTTTCCATGCACGAGCTCGTGGTGAAGTCACTGTCACTTGCCAGACAGGGGTTTGGTCGTGACCGGGTTATATTGCGTGGAAAAAATTGGATTATCTTTGGTACGGAGGGAGCACGTTGTCTCTTGACGTGACAAGTTTAATTAGTTAGGTCCTAATCTCGTAGGCTCATTTCATATCAAGCAAAGAAAATGGGTAAATCAACTTTTCAAACTTTTGTGAGGCCTCTTAATTAGCTTTGGTGATTGACCCACCCAGTATTGGCTAGATAGCGACATTGATCGATCCTCTATGGGTGGCTGCATGTAAGGCCCTTTAGTCCCGGTTTTTAAACCGGGACTAAAGGGTCGTTACTAATGCCTTTTCCCTTTAGTCCCGGTTCTTACACGAACCGGGACTAAAGGCCGCGGCCACGTGGAGCTCCACCTTTAGTCCCGGTTGGTAACTTACCAACCGGGACTAAAGGAAATTTTATGAATTTTTTTTTAAATTTTTTTAATTTTTTTTTTATTTTCAAATTTCTGAATTATTTTAACCTGTAATCTCTAATGACCACCCTTCATCACTGCTCAATTTATCCTCTAATCTCTAATCATCCCTCATCATTCCAAATCATCTAACTTCCCGAACGGTCACCCATCCTCCCACTCCCCCAGCCTGAGCACGCTTAACTTCCGGATTCTATTCTCCCTCGTTTCCAAGTCTGCACTTGTTGTTTTCCTGACAATAGTAAGATGTCAATCCTATTAACCCTCAGGAATTTAGCTTGAGCATGAAGTCACACATTTCACTGTTTGAGTTTGAAACTATTGTTTTTAAAAACAATATTTATTTAGTAACACTAATATTTCTTGAATAATTAGTTTCACCATTGTTTGACCACAGTTTGACCAGATTTGACCAAAATTCAAAATAACACTAATATTTATTTAGTAACACTAATATTCTAGAATAATTAGTTTGACCATTGTTTGACCACAGTTTGACCATAGTTTGACCAGATTTGACCACATTTTTTCCAAAAAAGAAAATTTAAACTATATTTTTTTCTGTTACTAGTGGCGCACCTAGCAAATGGTGCGCCACTAGTAAGTTTGAATTTTTTCGATTTTTTCCACTCTAGATCTTAAAAGCCCCGTAAATTTTTTTCTGTTAGATTTTTGAGGATCTTAAAAGCACCTAACATGTCGGCGAAGTAGTACGTAGTAGTAAGAAGGAGCAAAGAATCATGTCGAGTAGATGATTTTTCATATAAAAAACTTTTTCATCCGGGTTCGTATGCAAAAGTTACGCTCATTTTACGAATTCCAGAGAGATTTTGCAAATAAAGTCAAAATTCATATTTGTAAATTTTCTCAACAACTAGACCACATATCACATGGGAAACTTATTTTATTTTATTTTATTCTTTTGACATTTCCATCATTTTCTTTTGTTTTTTCTAA